>NW_009922121.1:0-20883 GCF_000696875.1 Nestor notabilis
TCAGGTCCCATGGACTTGTGCACGTATCATGCATATTAATTATTTGTTATTATAGATGCCTTTAAATACAAGCTAGGGGAACTCTCCATTGGCATACAAGGGCTGTTGCTGGGTTTGGTAATGTCTCTAAGAAGAGAATTATACCCACTGTGAATGAATATACCAACGGACTATATACATTACAATATATACTTAACTATGCTAATCCTTAGGACTACTTTTTAGGGTAAGGGCTGTAAACCAGGCCTTATGGAACCTAATATTTGCATTGCATTTGTTTGCAGGAAAAGTACATTTCAAAAGCATACTTAGGCAATTTTGACAAAGAACTCGAAAAACTGATGTCTTGTTCTTAGACATTATTCTACTTTTTCATACTCTCTTTTTTATTTTCAGACATTAAACATTCTCAACTTCAGAATTGTCAAGAATTTAGCTCCATTTAGTTATTGCACCAGAGTGAATTTTAAAAATTTAAAATCCATTTGCAATAGTGGTTTACAAATAATGAAGGATTTAACCTTTCTTTATTGTCTCTAACAGAGAGTATCAGTAGAGATGAGACAGCAGTCAGCCCACTTGTGGTAGGCATGGGCTGGTCCACAGTTTACATAATAGGGCTTTCTTAAAGCAAAATGGACTGACTTAGAGTAAAAACAACTAAATGAAAAAGCCTAGTTTTAATTTGAAAGACTAATTCATTTGTCAGTGAGAATTGAGGGTAATTCTTCAAAAATCAGGGAACATAGAACCTGAGTAAGGTGAGAATCATCCTTCACTTTACATGTTCCAACCTACACAGTTTGGTTGGAACAAAGCAAGTTGGAGCATATTAAAAGCCGCAACTTGAAAGCTGGACTTTCAGTGAATTTAAAGTGGTGACTTCAGTACAGCAGCAGCAATTCACCTTCCCTGAAATTCTGGCCTGGAATTTTAACTGGAGGTAAATCACATATCGGTAGTGCTCCCAGCTCACATCTCACCACTTAACTCTTACTCTGTGTTATTTTAGTTCTATAATAGTGCATTAATTTTACTTCATCATCTGCCCTCTTGGCAGTTTGTCACTTCTGGTTTGGACTTGCATTTTTGTTTCAGCTTGGCATTCTGGTCAGTTGTAGTTGTAGTTCTCATTGACTTATTGTCGTGGTTTAAGCAGTTCAGTGTGTCTGCATGCTAACGGCAACAGCATGATAGCAGCTGGGCCTTTAAGGTGGTTGGGAGACTGAGAACCTCCTGAAAGACCGGGGTGAGGGACAAAGGTTTGTTTAGTCTGGAGAAGAGTAGCCTAAGCTGGGACTAATAGTCTGGTCACAAGGTGCAAGAAGTGAAAGTTTTGACTGGACAGAAATTAAAAAAAAAAATCATAATGAGGGAGGTTAAGCACTGGAATAGATGCCCAGATTGGTTGTGAAATCTCCATCTGGAGATTTTCAAGTGTGGTGAGTTGACCCTGGCTGGAGATCTGGTACCTGCAAAAGCCGCTCTGTCATTCCCCTCCTTAGTGGGACAGGGGAAAGAAAATATAACCAAAGGGTGGTGGGTTAAGGACAGGGAGAGATCACTCACTAGTGATCTTCTCACTAGTGATCACTCACTAGTGATTACCTTCATGGGCAGAACAGTCTCCGCTTGGGGAAATCAGTTTAATTTATTACAAAACAAATCAGAGTAGAATTACAAATAAACCCAAATCTTAAAAACACCTTCCCCACACCCCTCCCTTCTTCCCAGGCTTAAATTTCCTCCCAGATTTTCTGCCTCCTCCCTACCAGTGACAGTGGGGAGTGGCGGTTGTGGTCAGTTCATCACGTTGTCTCTGCTTCTCCTTCCTCTTTAGGGAAGACTCCTCACACTTTCGTCCTGCTCCAGAGTGGGATCCCTCCCATAGGCTGCAGTTCTTCACGAACTTCTCCAAAGTGAATCCTTCCCATGGGCTGCAGCCTGGGTCTCCCATGGGGTCACAAGTCCTGCCAGCAAACATGCTCCAGTGTGGGGTCCTCCCCTGGGCTGCAAGTGGATATCTGCTCCACTGTGGACCTCCATGGGCTGCAGGAGGATATCTGCTCTACCATAGACCTCCGTGTGCTGCAGGTGGGCATTTGCTCCACCATGGACCTCCCCGGGCAGCAGGTGGGTATCTGCTCTACTTCCATGGGCTGAGTGGCACATGGAAGTGGCACATGGAAGTGGAGCCTGCCTCACCATGAGCTGCACCATGGGCTGCAGAGGAACCTCTGTTCCAGTGCCTGGAGCATCTCCTCCCTCCTTCCTCACTGACCTTGGTGTCTGCAGAGTTGTTCCTCTCACGAAATCTCACTCCTCTCTACAGCTGCAGTTGCTCCTGTGCAGTAACATTTTTCCCTTCTTAAATATGTTAGTGCAGAGGCGCTGCCACCATTGCTGATGGGATCGACCTTAGCCAATGGCAGGTCCATCTTGGAGCATTGGCTCCAAGCCAGCACTTTCTTCTAGCACCTTCTCACAGAAGCCATCCCTGTAGCCACCCTGCTACCTAAACCTTGCCGTGCAAACCCAATACTGAAGACTCAACTGGACAGGGCCCTGGGCTGCCTCATGTAACTTTGAAGCTAACACTTCTTTGAGAAGGAGGTTGGGCTGGATGACCTCCAGAGGTCCTTCTCACTCTCAGCTCTTCTGTGACTCAATGAAACGAGGGAAAGAGCTGAGATTTTTCTGCTTATCTGTAACTGCAGTTCTAAGGATTTTACTCCTTGAAATTGCAGCTGTTAACATCATGTCAGTACATAGTTATACGAAATAAAAGTGTTCAAATTACCTTGTGTGGGTGGAGGTAATCTGTGCAGCCTTGAACTGCAAATAGTAATTAAAAAGGGTGGTAGCAGAATGTATCCTGTGCTAGAGCTCCTGCTATCTGCATTGCTGTATGCTCTTCACTGCATTGTGTACAAGTACCAGTGCAGCTTCAGGTGATGGAAGGAAGGAAGCTGGTAAACCTGAGAGAATAATGGACTGCCTGTGGTTGTTACGATACTGATGTACTATTCGAAAGTGTTTTTCAGCTGGTAAAACACACCTGCAGTTGGGCATTTGTCATTTCTAAGAGGATGGAGTCTGTTTCCTACATCTTTATGTTCATTTATATGCCTTTATATGTAGGTTTCAGACTATTTCAAAGCCTGACTCTTTAGTAGAATGTTAGCTATTCAAGTCTGTTACAGGGTGATGTAACCCAAGGAATTGGTTGTTTGATGGCTGCTTGATGATTCTTACATGTACCTGCCAACATTTGGCATTCAGGAAGTGGTAATTTTGGTTAATGTGCCTGGTTGCTCTTTCTGCCTTAGCATTCTTGGTGCTGTTTGGTTAGCAGAAGCTGCAATCTGAGCAGCAGTTTCTTGGAGGGTTCAGTACTCGGTAGGGCTAAAAGGGGTAGTTTCCTTGGCTCCTCAAAGCAGCAGAGATAGTGCTTATACTGAGAGCTGTACTTCCTGTCCCACACAAGGTGTACCATACTGTGTATCACCTTCCTATGTATCTGTAGGCAGATGTCAAGAGCCAGGACTGATTGAGCCATACCTATGGCAAAAATGCTGCTTTGCTTCTGTATCTGGGCCTTAACTGTGCACAACGTCTAGCAGCAGTGGCCAAAGCGTGGTTGTCTCTTCATGTACCTAATATCTGCCTCTGGAAATGTTCCCTTTGCTGTATTCTCTGTAAATCCTGTGCTGACCCGCCCCTTACGTCTCATTATGGCCAGCAGTGCATGTAGGTGTGATGCTGGCTGCTGCGATGTATGTCTTGGGGATCATGGACAGGCTGGGACCTGGGCTTTGCTTAACTCATGTGATTGCTTCAATGGCTCTGCTGTCACACGGTGGTGACAGCAGAGACAAAGCTGCTTTTGCCTCCTCCTGATGCAGCCAGCCGTGCTCAATGGCTGCCTCATTGCTGACTCTATCCATGCAATCAGTCAAAGACTGAAAAAGCAGTTAACGTGGAGGAAGGCTCATAAAAATACTAGTCTGCTCCCAACAAGAAAAGGGAAATATGCTTGTGAAATACGTTTGGAGCCTTGAGTTTCAGGTCTAGATGAACTGTTATCCATGTAACAAAACCAACCACTTTTTCTGTCAGTCCCAGAAGACTAATACTAGCGGATATAGAACCAGAACTTCTCTGTCATCTTGAGTGGTGGTCTGCTTGGCCTGAAGTTTATGTGTATCAGCTGTCTGCTCTGGAGAAATCCATGCATATGCCTCAGTCCTTATGGTTGTTAACTGTCACATTTCTTGGGTAGTAAAATTGCTAACAGGGCAAATCTTGCCCCTACTTTCACAGGATAAATAGGATAGAAGTAACTTAGTTCATGAGCTGGCTTTAACAGAACACTGAGAACATGCTACTGATTTTAACTGTGTTGGAAAGTGGCACCATTAAAAGCAGTATCTCCACTTGACAGTTAGAAAACTTATTTCTGTGAAAACACAGGAAGATTTAATTTCAAATGTAGTGAGTATATTGAGTTATCTCCCTTGAGATTAAGGAATATTCTTTTGTCTCAATAGCATCACATGAGTGAAGGCAGACTTGGAGAAAACTTCATATATGGCCAGAGAACATGTAAAGTTACAAAAAGAAACTGTGTTTCTTGTCAAAGAACAGAGATTGCAGATATCTGGATCCACTGAGTAGTCACTGTCGGGGCCTACAACCACATTGAGCGATAACAGATAAAACTTCTAACTCAGGAGGACTTCTAATCAAATGTCTAATCAGCTACATTAGCAACTGCTCCTTTGACCTCTGGTTGGTCTTGACAGCTATGCAAGATGTGGTGGTCCTAAACATAGTTGTAATATATTCAGCTCTCTTTTCAGTAGAAATTCCTCTTTTTCTATTTTTTTATTAAGAGGTAGTTCATTGCTACAGATTTCAGAACTAACCAAGGAGGGAAGAAGAAGTGTGTATATGTTGAAGAGGTGTACCAACCTTATCCTTCACCTAGGTTAGTCTTTGGAACATAGTATTTAACCAACAAGTCTCTTCTTCAGTAAAATGTATTGCTGTTGTCCTATTGCGGTATCTTCAGAATGTATTTGTAAAGTTATGCTGAACCACAGCAGTGACACATTGTGCTTGATAAAACTAGATGTAAAGATTAATTTCCTAGTTTATGTGTCTGTCTTTGTGTATGTCCATGATAGATGACATGACAAGAGACTCCCAAGTGCACACTGAATATAAATCATTCATAAATGCTGTTGATGAGTATTCACCTTTCAGGCTGGCAAATGCACTGATTCCCTTCATCTTCATGTTTTTCTCCAATGCTTCTCAGCAATGGACTTAGATGGGAAATGATGGAACAGCATCAAGGCTCCTCTTCCTGCTCCAAGGAATCAGATGTGTTCACTATATGAGAAAGAGATGTGGTGCCTTTCTGATTTATCATTCTGAAATTCCTTTGCAGAGAGAAATTCAGGGTAGAATTTATAAGGACATTTACTGGGTAGAATACAAAAAAAAGTCTAAAACAAATCCACAACCAAACCCTGAGAAATAAAAGATAGAGAATTAACATTCCTTCATTCAGGTCAACAAGAGTTTGTTCATCCAGTGCTTTCTATTACTAACTTTCAGATCTTCACTGTTTTGGAGTTTCCAGGCTCTAGCAAATAAGGAGCTTTTTCTAACACTCAAGCTAATTTTCCTTGTGTGTTTTTTTTTTTCCATCAAAATCATTGACTCACCAAATGTGATTATATATTCTCTGTTTTTTTCTTTCCCATCATTGATGCCGTATTTTTCTCACTCTTTTTCCCAGAGTATGTTTATTATATCCATCGTGAAGTCCGTGGGTAATATAATTACACCAATCTTTGTGTAATATGTTCTTGTATAGACACATGTCCCATTACTTTGGTTGTTTAGGCTGTCACTAAACCTCCCCCCAAGTAGACTTGGTTAAAAGCCTTTGGAGAGTTTCTGGAAGATTCAGACTAATTTAAGTGGCTTTTTATTGGACATTTAAGAACCCTTCTTCATGTTTTCTGGTTTTGTTCTTAGATAAAATACTTCAAGAATTATCAGTTCCAAAAGTGCCCTAGAAATAAAGAACCTAAGCTTGCACCACTGCTGTCCTCCTGTTCCCTCGTGATGGTGAGCTCCTAAAGCAGGTGCATCTGCAGGACTTTGCTTTATCCTTTTCCTAACTGAAATTGTTGATGAGTGCTCGATGATTGGGGTTGGAGAAGAGTGGTGTGGCAGCTTTAGGTTAGTCATGGGTCCCCAGCAGGTTTTGGAAAGTCCCTGCGTGTCATTTGCCTTTACTTTTGCTCCAATGCAGACCTGGCCCTTTAGAACGCCCATGGACAGTTAATTTTTGCTGTGGTCCTGAAGCTCATTAAGGGAGTAAAGGACTTATTTTAGGAATAAGAGACTAAAAAAGGCTTGGCTTGTTCAGCATAGGAGGACTAAAACTGAGAGACGATATGAATACATAAGGGAATAAGTACGAGACATGGAAAAGAGCTATTTAAGCTAAAGGGCAGTATTTGCTTATGAAAAAAATGTGTCTAAACTGGCCATGACTATATTCTGGCTGGAAATCAGAAGAAGGGTTTTTAATTATATGAGGTTCTGGAACAGCCTACAAATAAGGTAGTCGTTCAGAAAAAAACCAGCTGCTTTTAAGGTGGACCTCAATACTTTTATGAAGAGGATTATACAGCATGGTGCCTACAGACTACATCTGATAACTCACGAGATCAGTCTTATGTTCCTAAATTTTCCTCAGCAATTCAAGTAAAAGAAGAAAATGTCAATTTTAAACAATTTGTAACTCGGCTCAGCCTGAGTACAGTTCAGTGGGATGAAGAAAAGGCACTTTTATAGCTTAAGGGCATCCTGTCTTCTGCATTTCAAAGGCCTGTGACAACAATGGTAGCTTGTCAAAACAGTTGTAAGAGTCTTTTCAAATACAAGGTTTTAGACATAAATCTCTGCTCTGCCAATAGCAATAATGTTTAATGTCTTTATAAAACTTTCTGAATCCTCCCCCCTAATGTAGGGGAAGAGAAAGAACAAGCTCCATTTTCATCATGGGTAGAGAGAAGTGTAGGTATAATTCATCTATAAGGGAAAATTATTGTGCTTATGTAAATTACCTGTGGCCTGGGACTGGTCTGTAAGCAATTACATGTGCTGTACACAAGCATGGTAGAGACAACATAACTGGACAAGAAGTTGTAAGAAATATTCTTCTTCATTAATTTGTTGGTAAAATGCTTCACCTATTTTACAAAGGAATTTTGTTATGTTTACTAGGTCCGGGCCGTTGGTTCAGTCACTAAATTCTCCATGCCCATTATGCAAACTTTCTTTATCAACACATACAGCTTGTCATGGATCAGGAATGCTGTAGAACTCTATAGCAAGGCTGCAAAAACTGGGAGACAATAAGATATGTGTTAAACCATGGTCTTATTTGCAAGCTTTTCTTTCAGTATTTGGTATTTTCTGGTGTGCTAGCCTCAGTAAAAGCTCTTGCTTTGGCCTAGATTAATCCCTACAAGCAGAATACAAATTACTTTATACTGGTGGATTAAGAGTCAGTTAATGAGGACAGTTGGTATTGCCTCTTCAGTTTGGCTGAGTTTCTTACAAGCCAAAAACCTCTCCACAATTGCATTTCTCACCTGCAATCATAGTAACAAAACCTATCTGAGAAATAACTAATCAGTGCATTTTCTTCCTGGCCTAATTGCATTTCTCCTGAATCAGCTAAACCCACTCTGGGACTTTGGCAGCTATTTCTAGGTCCCTGAAGGGAGGTGGGGATTGCAGGAAGCTTGCAGCATTGCGCTGCTACTGGTAACAAATTTATCAGTGTCAATGGTTTCCAGACTCTGAGCCTGAATGTTAAAACTGGTAGTTGCAAGTAGGACATTTTTCATCAAAACTTATTCTGTTTTGCTGGAACGAAAATGGCTTTTCAATTAAATAGCATTTTTGGGGTGGAAGAAGTAGTTTTGTTGGTATATTTATTTCTTAAAATCTGAAAGCATACAAATGCTCTTAATTCTGGTAATCAAAACCATGTTTTATACAGACCCCCTTCCCAAATTTAATAAAATATTTTTGTCTCTTATTTAAACTTTCCATGAAAGAAAAAAGTACTGCTTCCCAGCTGCCTCTGCTCTGTACTGTTTGGGTTTTCACAGGTGGAGTTTGTCTGGGAGAATTTTGAATCCCTTACAGCTGCAATAAATAGGGTAAAAAGTACTTGTAATATTTGCCCAGTGTCTATCCTTGCTCAGTGTTAGCCAACACTTACAAAGTCGTGTTTCAAAAAAAACAATAGAAATGTAATGTTTCTTTTGTTCTGTAGTGTAGAACTGGCATTTTCTGTAGTGAAAAGGTTACCCTTTTGTATGTTATTGTCTTTGTGTGAAGAATATTCCAGTTTTCAGCTAGAATGTGCTGGAAGAACTCTAGCTTGTCTTTTAACATCCATTACTAAATATTTGAATTCTCCAAAGTGCAGGAGGGTACTTATGCTGCTGATGACTGACTGACCTTTATATTAACACCACTTCGAAGACAGTTTAGTGGCTTACCTCTTTAAAAAAATTAATAAATCCAAGGGTTCCATTAGTATGTATTTTGATTCCTAGTTCTGCTTTAAAACCTAATTATGTTATTCATAATGTTGCTTACACTCCCCTGTATTTTGTCTCTTCATTCAAAAGCTGGCCTGTGATGTAGTTGCATTTCTAGTCTGTCTTTTATCCCTGAAGCCACATCTTGAAATCAGTGGAATCACGTCATTGAAACAGAAAAGTATTTGGCTCTGCATCATCTGAGAGTCTTGTCTCTCCACACATTGTTCTTAGTGTAATTTGAAAACGTATGTCCCATTACTTATCTTGAGGAAATATCAAGTAAGGTGTAGAATGTCAACTGTAGTTGTTACGGGAGAGTGTAATGGCTGGGGAGGCCTCTGGAATAAATGCTGGAACCTGAAGAGCAGCTCTCCACATTGCTTGGTCCTGCTTTCCAAATGGTGGTAGAATTCTGAGACTGAATACATGGTAGCCATGGGTTGTTGCCTGATACAAACCATCGCACTTTCCTTCCTAAAATGGCAAGGTTTATCTCACCTTTTCTGTTTTAGAAGACTTGTTTGAGAAGATGCAGAATACCTTTCCTGTTTTGTTTTTTTTTCCTGTTAGCAAGTAGATCTCTCATTGAGCTTTCAGGCAGGCAAGAAGGTAGTTCTGCACTTAGATATTGTTATTTTTATGTAAGTAGTATTGGGATAGAAAATTCTAATGCCGCTGCAGCTACTTAGGTGAAACAATTTCTGTCATCCCTTTCTTTCATACAACCAAACCGAAACAGTCATGAGTGCATCCTGCATGACTCAGCAGTGTGTCTGATACGGGGTATTCTAGCACAACTGGTGCAATTACAAAGAAAAAGCAGCAGAACAGAAAGTTCATTAACTTCATTATTAGCACACATTTCCTCAGTGCAGGAAGAGTGTCATCCACAAGCTATTGCATTCCCAAAATACCAAGAGGAGTCAGGTACTTGAATGTTTCCAGCTTGGATCTCACCACACAGAATCTCTGATTGCAATCTGCCATGTTGTATCTCTAGTGATGCTTCCCGCAGCACTGATTTCTGCCAAAGAGCTCAACCTGGCTCACACACACCATTTCTCACAAACAAAACCAGTCATGTAATTGTGAGTGTTATCGTTCATTTGTCTGCGCAAGACGAGAAGACTCGTGCACCCAAATGGATTTCATGCCTGTCAGTTTAATCACTTATGTGTGGAGGTTCCAGCAGTCTTAGCTTGAATTGATTTGGCTGTGAGATGTGTGTATACTGGAATATATTTATATGTGGTGTATACAATCTGGGTACAGCCTAGTTGGAAGTTAAAAACTAATTTCATAACTTAACTTCATGTATTTTAGTCACTGGTTCCAACAGAGACATAATTTGTTTTAGGTGTATCCTGGCATTTTCTATTTCATTATGCGGGATAGACCAGTGGTTCTGAGCCATGGCACCTCTGTTTCCTTTTGAGCCTGCTGTGATTATAGTTGGCATACAACATCGCAAACAGTTGCTCTGGAAGTTCGAACAGTGTCACAAGTCAGGCCAACTGGATTAATCTGTTATGGAACAGAGTTTTAGTTTAAGTCCACACCTTTTCATTTTAAAGGTCACATGATGACATCAAAGATCAATAAATGGTTAATGTGTTATATTTACGTGGTGAGGAAAGAGCAGATTAAGAACTGCTATAAAAAGCAATTGTACCTTTTCAATGGTTACAGCTTTGCGTTTGGACTTAGGGTGTTATTTATGCAATTGCCATATTCCCATGACTCTGTCATAAATGAGTTGTGAAATTCTGTAGATATCCTGGTCAGGTAAATGGGGACAAAATACTATAATGGCTTTCATAGTTTGTATCCTATGTGTTTTATCTCAGACAAATAGACTCAATAAATGCTACAGTATATGCATTTGCGCCACAGATACTACATTTGATTCCTAATGTGTCATAAAGTGGTTTTTGCAAACCTTCAAAGAAATGTCAATCTCTTCTGTGGGAAATGTATTTCAGTACTAAATTTACTTTATACTGTTTTGCCCTAGTGAACTTACTCCTGTCTTAAGTTTCTAAAGCATGTAGATAGTAAAATTTATGGTTTGGGTTTGATCTGCCTCTTGGTAACAAAGACCTTAATTCCACTGAAGTGATACAAGCTGGATTCTTTGAGTTCTGTTGCATTTTAATGTGTCCAATATTATATTAACATAAGAATAATAATATCAAACTCTATCATAAGCTACATGAATTTTATTATTTGAACATATAAACTAAAAGTAATTTACAATAGTCATCAGAGTAAGTCTGAAGTATGTTACGCAGGTCTGTA
The DNA here is from genome assembly GCF_000696875.1 of Nestor notabilis. Lineage (NCBI taxonomy): Eukaryota > Metazoa > Chordata > Aves > Psittaciformes > Psittacidae > Nestor > Nestor notabilis. The sequence continues at coordinate 10,947 of NW_009922121.1, forward strand.
TTGCATAGAATGGATCCTCTGTCATGCTTAACACAGTTTGACCATAAGTGATGTGACTGACGATATAAACAGGTGCAGATGCTAAAAACTGATGCTAAAGTAGAGGATGGAAGCAGCATCAATGGCACTTTTGTGAATTTGAGCACTTGAATGAAAACTCTATTAAAATTTTGTGTTAATCAGAATAATCTCTAGCTAAAGTGCGTAATACATTAATGCTTAAGTAAACTTGGGAAGTTACAGAAAGGCTGAAAATCTCACTTTGTAATGTAATATTTCCTAAGTGAAAACTTTGAAATAAGCTTGTTTCGTCTAAGACTAGAATTTTATAGATGTGGTTCATGAAAAGAGAAGAGCTATTTATTTTAAGTAGAATACAGCACATACTGATGTAGCCAAATGTAGAGTTACATCTTGATGATAGTGTTAGTTCCATATTTATTTTAGTGTTTAGGATGATGCAGTCCCAGATGATTCCATTTATTGTATAATGGGAAGTTCTTGTACATTGCAGAGACAAGATTAATATGTAATTTCTCCTAGTTGTTCCATAAAGCTAGTGCAAGAATAACCAGTTAATGGTTGCAAGATGTCAGTAACTCTTGGCCGTAGAGTACTGAAATTGCAGAATCCAAGCTAATTAAAGAGTCACCATGTTTATATATTTAGATATGTGTTGCTGAGGATTACATGTGCATTCTTGCTATGGCCTCTGAATAGTTCTCTGAATAGGCCTCTGATCATAAATCTTTGAGCTAAAGAAAATGGATGGCTAAAATGGCAGCGTAGTGAAGGTGAAGCTAAAGTGTTCTGCTGTACTCTCTCCAGGATGCCAGGAAGCTCCAAGGAAGTTGTCTTTAACTTGTGTTACTTTGTAGAAAGTCATTTAACGTTTGGGGTTTGTTGCCACTGAAGAAGAATATAAAACATGTAGTAGTACTTGGCTATAGGTTTGTGAAAAAAGTGCCATGACAGTATTACTGTGACTGCCCCATAGACCTCTGTGAGTACAGGGAACATCAGGAGCCCATTCGCTGTCAGCCAAGTCTTTGAAAGACTTCCCATCAAATGAGATGGGATTGAGCCAGATCCTTTGGCTGAAGTGTTTAAGTGTATCCTTCAAGCAGTAAATTTCAGTAAGTGACGGGAGAATTAAGAGAGAAAAAAGCCATGGGAATATACTTGGGCAGATAAATGTATTCACCTTGAAAGGAAAATTTTTGGTCAGAAAACAAGTCTAAATGACTTATTTTTCCTGTTACATCAGCTAAGGTATCCAAAAGACTTTCAAGCAAAGTCTGTTGAGCAATAAAATTAAAACAATAAAAAAGATGCATGAGCAAACACTGACAACTGAGCCTACCTTGAGCTTGTTCACCCATTTTTTGTTCTCCGAAGGTTTACTAGGCAGCTGCTGTCACTATTGCTCCTTAGGCACAATGGTGATTTACTGGTCTGGCTGTTGCTAGATATGATCTGTTCCACCACACAAGAGTAACTTGTTTAAAGCCTGTCAGAAGTTCACCATTTTAATAAGAGGGAAATTCCTGTAATCTCCAATAATAGTAATTAAAGTGTTACACACTTTTTATATGCCTTACATACATATTCTAGGAATAATTTATGTGCAAAAAAGTGTCTCAAACTGACTCCCATGGGGCCAGTGACATATGTCCCGTTTCCTTAGTGAGGTTAAGATTTGGTGAAAGTGATTAAAATCAGGATTAAAATATGAATTGTAGGGAGGCTTGTGTCCTCTCCAGAGATAATATAGTAGCTGTTGTTCTGTGAAAGAGTAAAATGATCCTCAGAGACACTCATATTTTTCTAAAATGGTGAAGTAACTTTTTTTTTCCCTTTTTTTTTCCTTTTTCTTTTCAGTTGTGAAGCATTGGAGAGAGTCTGTTGCTTTTTCTTCAGAAAACAAACAAGTCTCTCACCTTAGTCTGCATGCCTTTGCATGTGATACTCCATCGTGTACATACATGTCTGAATGGACACTTTGCCTGGGAAGAAGAGATCCTATACAAAGCTGGGCATAAGCCATGTGAATGGTGTGGCAGAGCTTTCATCGCAGCAGCAATGGACATGCTTTTATGTTCTTAACAAGTCCTGAAAGAGTCAGTGACTCAAACTCCTTTGTGTAGAATACTCTGACTAAAAGTGTTTATAAGGTGTATAACGTCCCATGCTCTGTACTTCCTAACTACCAGATTGACTTTTGCAGCTCAAATAAAATCTGAGATGCCAGATCTGCTGACACATCAGCAGCTAAACGTCTCTCAAAGGCTGAGACCAATGGGTTTCCAAACTCTGCCCCACTTTTGTACAGCTTAAATGCATAATGAACAGGGAGGTCAGGGAACACAAAACTTTTAACAAACATGTTTAGAAGCCTGTTCAGTTTGGTTAATATGATCATACTTTCTTCTTTGGTGTTAATAGGCAAAATACAAACTGTTGTCTTGAATTTTCTGACCTGATAGACAAGCAGTTTGTTGACATTTCCAGTTGTTAGTAAGGGACTTCATGTAAGGTAATAGAACAGTCACTGCTTCAGCGCTGTAAACGTTTGTCACATCTCCTTAGAAAGATACAGCAACTGTAATTTCTAAGTCAATAATTGCTTTTCCCAAGAGCTGTATTTCTCTAGGCTTGCCTTTCTTTTTCAGTAGACAGTTCTAAGAGTTCTTAAGTTCTTCCTCATTAAATTGTTAAGTTTTATCCAGTTGGTGGAAAGCCTATCTCTTACTTGTTGCTATAGCTAATAGTTTCAAACTGCATACACTGCATTTGAGATAGATGTGGATGGCGAAATATCGAAAGTGTTATATTTCATAAGAGAGTGAAATTCCATGAAAGCTAAAGGACACTGGAAAATTGCATTGTCTTCCCTATCAGTTAGGTTCAAGAAAGAAAGAGCTCACAGAAATGTCAAAACTCAGTAAATTCTATATTAAATATAATGAGCTTTTGGCTTTGGTAGTGCCAAAATCACTGGCAGATAGAAATGTTGTTTAAAACCTTCATAGGTTGTTTAAAACCTTCTCCTGTTTTCTAGCTTGCATTTTTTCAAGAATGGTTAATATACCTGGACAGTTTGTTGTTAATTCAGTGCTGTCCTATAGCTGAAACAGGCATTCACCATACTTAGCTCTCCAATGTACTTCATACATCAATCATAAACCTTTTCAGGCTTCAGTCTGCTAGGCTGACCCTAAGTTCATTTAGTTTTCTTGTGAAGATAAGCTCTACTTTTCCCATTCATCTTAGTAATGATTTTCTGTGCTTGATCCGGTTTGAGTTCATTTTTCTTGAGCGGGGGTTGCTGAGGCTGTGCATAACACTGGGACAGGAGTGATTCCAGTATCTTGTACAGTGGCAAAATAGAAATATTTCACCTGCTGTCCCCTAAGCTTCAATCACAGACTCACTGAACTACTGAGATTGGAAGAGACATCTGGAGAAATTACACTCCAACCCCCCTGCTCAAAGCAGGGTCAGAATATCAGTCAGTTGAATATCAGTCAGCTAAGTGTGTCAGCTTAATACTCAGCAGTGGTTAAAAACCCCGTTAAAATTGGATATTGAGAAAAATCAGGAAAATATAAATAAAAAAGGAAAGTATTATAATGTCACTGCATGTTGTGCACTTTAATCTGTAACACTGTATATAAAGTTTTGGTTCTGCGCCCCAGAGGAAATGCAGTAGAAATACAGAAGGTGGGAAATCATGGAAAAGCATGCCAAATCAAAGGAATGAAACTGCTTCCTCTTGGAGAATGAGTGAAGAGTAGGACTTCTTAGCCTGTAAGTGAGGGATTCAGTAGAAATACATAAAATCAGAGTGGCATCGAAAAACTGAGGAAGAGATTGTTCAGTGTCTCTTCCAGCAAGGTCTGGGGCATCAAATGAAAGTAGCAGCAGGCAGGTTAAGAAAGCAAAATATACTCCTTTAAACCCGTGGGTTTCAGCTGTGGAACTCTCTGCCATATGATACTGTGGATAACAAAAGCTTTCAGGAGTTCAAAAGCAATGGCACAAATTTATGAAAGAAAAATCAATTAACAGCTATTTAATAAGAGACACAATCTCTGGCTTAGGAGTCTGAAAGACCATTCCCTACTAACCCTGTTCTTTGCATTCTTTGTGTGATAGGATGCACAGCTCTTTGGTCTTAATTTGGAATGAAGTCAAATTTCAAAATCTTGAAATCCTGTGTATTATTTCTCCTTAGAGCTCTAATTTCTAGAGACTGGTCAGAGGGAAAATTTCAATTGAAGAGTACCATTTTTTTGTAATGCACAAGTATAAAGGGCCTGCTGCTAGTTCTCTTTCACTGTTTTTATTTTATTGCGTTAATAATGGTACTTCCAATTTACTTCAAAGGGAAAAGAAGTAAATTATCTCTTAAGATTATCTCTTAAGAGGGTGAAATAACAAAGATCAGTAGGCACAAGACCTGTTTGTTCCCACCAGAAGATACATGTTTTCCAAGATGCTTCAATTTGTCCAAATCTGTGTCATCCATGGGAAATGGGAAAATTGTACATGCTGGTAGTGTTCTGAGTTGGTCTGAAGAAGAAACAGAATAAAAGCTAAGTAAGTTAATGGCTGGGAGCTAAATTCTCCTTTACTTGAATATGTCTTCATGGCTGTTACATAGGCTGAATATTGTAATACCTAATGACCACCCAGAAGTCAGACTTGCCAAGAGTGAGGAGTGGGTATTGTTACTTCTTGCACAAGCAGTCAAATGCACCTCTGGTCACCCAGTCTTGTCCAAGGCAGAGTTTCCTCGCACTGCACTCCGAGGCTGGACCAGAGTGTTGGCTTGATCATTCCCATTGCAATACCTCCTAGTCATAGCCATCCTCTGGCTAGTAACTTGATATCTAACCTCACAGAAATGGTATTTTCAGCAAATGTTTATGCTTTATAGTTTTGTGAATATAGTGATGTCTTCAGCTTTAACCGCTTGATAATCTTGTGGGAGAAAAAAGCATTTTCTTGACTAAATCCAGTATAATGCAGTCTGCTCCTCCTGCTCTTTCTCAAGCAATTGTCCTACTCAACTGTACTTAAAATTCTCAAGCTGAGTAAATAACTTCTTTGATATAAAGACAGCTGTTCTAAAAGCTTACTTTTAAAGCTAATAGGAATACATTCTATTTTATTTTGAAACAAAAAAAAACAAAAACCAAAAACAGTGAAACCCCCAAAATCGTCAGTCAAAATTTTTTGTTTCAAAGCCTCAAGTTTTGAATTTGGAAGTGCTTCCAGGGCACCTTATTTCTTCTATTGCTTTTGTAGAATTACACTTCAGTTTTCCCCTCATGAAAGTATAAGACTCTTGAACTGCAGCTCTCATCCAGAACAGTAATAAAAGTCCTCTGTGGATTTCTCGGTGATAAGTTGTTTGGGTTTTTTTTTATTTTTTTTTAAATGAATCAGTGTTTTTTTCCAAGGAAAGCCAACACTTTATGGAATTTTTTTTTTTTTTAAAGTAAGAAGGAGTACTCCTTTTAAAACCAGATACATCCACCCACTTTCTGGAAGAATGGAGGAAAGAAATCTTTTGCTTCTGTTCTAGGTATTTTAACATCACCCTTTGACTTAGGCAAATTCATTCATTCCAATTTAGTTTGTGTTTCTTTGGGTGTAGTGTTTCTTGTAGTTTATCGGGTCAGACCATTGTAGTATTACATCTCACAGTGAGCAGGGGGCCATTCCTTAATTCCTGTTCTCACTGTTTTCTGTTAACCTGCATAATCAATGGAAATTGTCCAGAGCCAGTCCAGCGGCTTCTCCCAAGCCATCTTGCTTGTTTCCTGCGGAGGGTCTTATAATGGCTTTTCACTGTTTGCCCGTTCCAGCAATTATTTCCTGGTTTCTAGCCAAACAGTGATTCACACAGCATATAAAGGTTTCATTCCACTTCTGTTTTCAGTTTCCAATGTTCTGGTGTTTTCCTGCAATTTCACTTCCAAAAGACATACTAACTTTTTAATTTCCTTAAAACTTCCTACTACTTTCAATTCTGCCCCACCTCTTCCTTTCATGCTGTTAGAACAAAGCTTTGCTAGAAAGTCAGAGGCTGCAGCAGTCTCTTTGCTTTTGAAGATTTGTCACATTTATCATGGAGTTTTAAGTTTCCCGTATTCTCTTCTGCATGGAAAAGAGTTTTTTTTTTCCAGCAGAAGACATTCTAACATGGGACTGTCTTCTGACACATAGTCTTAACTATGCAGAAGGACACAGAGAATAACTCTGCTTTGCAAGATCTCATTTACAAGGCCTTATACCCAGCAATGGAGGTTGGAACTGGTGTTCACAAGTAACAACACTACATACTTTTTTCCTTTTTTCCTTTGTTTAGGAAGCAGGATCCCACTTGTAGGCCAATAGCAGCAAGGTGTTTGTGAGGAAAAAGCAGCAAATAATGATGCTGTTCTGTTCAGGAAACACAGTTGTTTTCTGGAATTGGTAATGAATCACTGAAGATATCTTGATAAACACGTCTGCTTTAGCGTAAGGCCAGAGCTTTTAAATGGATAACCTTGCACTCACAAGTAACATCTGATTGTTAAATATAATTTCTACCATGAGCTAATTCTGTCAAACTTCCTTGATGACTCAAAAAATGTAGTATCAATCTCCCTTCAACAACTTGGGATGAATACACTGTAAGTAAACTGATTACAAGTGCTTATTTATACCAACCCATCTGACATGAAATTGCACAGTCTATGGCAGAATAACCAAACTTGACTCTGTGAGTCTATCAGGTATTGAAAGAGATAGGTAGAGGAACAGCAAGAAAACTTTTACCTCCAGTTTATATCCAGCTCTGGGGACAGAAGACATTTAAATAAATCAGTAAATGAAGGAGAAACAGTAGTTTAAATTGCTGTATTAACAGGGAAAAAGGTGTTATCATTCATGATACTTGTTGCAATTTCATGTTGCATGACAGTATTTTTGTATTTTGTGGGGATTTTTTAATGTTGAAGGTTTAAATTCCACAAATGGAAATGAAAGAGGAAAGAGAAAGGGAAAACTCAAATTCATTTAAGATTTTTATATTTGTGTATCTGTTGTCCAAATGTGCAGACAAATCTGTAGACCAAGCACAAGGACTCAGTTGTAATTGATGTTCAAGACTTGTACTTGGATTTCCACACGTCCATAAGCATAAGATTTTTTTAAGAAGCCAGAAATCTTCCTAGACACACATATAAAGGAGAATTTATTTACTCTTTAGAAGTTTTTGGGTTTGGTTTTTAAAATCCTGTTCAAAGGACTTTTTTATATAGATTCCCATATCAATGTGCATGAGCAATTGTATGTGGTTTGTGCATGCATATTCAGCTGGAGTCTCTTTGAGTAGTGGTTCCCCTAAAGGCTGCATTTCTTTAGCTTTTTTCCACCTCCAGTGTAGTTGTAATGTGTCCTAATTTTTCACCCTAACAAATACACAATATGCATGTACAAGTATTCCTTACACTCCTCTCCAGTTTTAGAGACAGAATCCATAGCAAAATGCAGATCCCAACAACTCAGCAGTTACCCATCGTGTGACCGCTCTTTCTTGTTCTTTTGTTTCACTGGGAGGAACTAAGTAACAGAATGTTGCTCTGCCCATCACTATTTCTTGAAAGTAGGAATTTTTAAACCCAGATTCTTGTTTTGGAGAAGTACCATATCTGTGACTTCACACACATCTGGAGGGATTTCTTTCCCTCTCTGGAAATGTTGATAGTGGCACTGGCTTTCAGACCCGCTTCATTGCTGCCCAAATAACTTTTGAGGGGAGGAAGAAGCATCACTAAAAAGTAGTCCAGATGAGCATTGCCTTTTCTGAGTGAGAGGGGCACATCTTTGAGTCTCATTTACCAAAGCTCACAGTATTGGGGCTTGTTCTGGTACTCCAGATGCATATCTCATCTCACTGGAATGACTCACCTCAGTTCTCATCATTCCAGTCAGATTGCATCACTGCATGTGCTCTAATGAGATGCTGCAACACGGGGCTGACTGATAACAGAAATTATCCCTGTTTCACCTAGGGTAGCTGATTAGTCAATAACAAAACTTCTTAGCACCTTTGGTGCTTTCGCAATTACTTATTTGCAGCAAATATTTTAATTTTCAGCTGAGTTAGAACCTTATGAAACAACTGATGTTGCTGGAAGACATTTTTTAGGGCCTTGGTAAGCAGCAGCAGTTCATCAGCCAGAGCAAGTGAGTGACAGTGTGAATCCAGTCCCTCACAGAATGACAGCAAAGCAACCACAGGCAAGGATCCCTTTGATGCAGGAGCGCCTCTTCCCTTACTGTGAGTCCCCTTCCTTTTGTGTACATGAGTCTGGACTGAAAATACGGAAGTCAATGAATTTTTAAACAATGTTTTTCTTTTTGGATTGAAAAGAGTTGTAGGAAAACTGACTTGCATATGATGAAAACTATTGGAATTATTTCATTCCAAGGGGGATAAAAGCAGTGCACAAGTACAGCCTGTGAATTTACTGGCATTAATCATATGGTAGTGATATTTTGTGTGTGACAGAAGAATGGAGTCATGCTTTTATCAGTGGCACTTATATTAGTATTCTTTTTACAGACATACATTGGTGACAAAATGTTGTTGTTCCTTAAGCTGTTATTGTTTTATTATGCCATTGATGTTGTTAATAGAATCATAGAATGGTTTGGGTTGGAAAGGACCTTGAGATCATCTGGTTCCAACCTCCTGCCATGGGTAGGGACGCCTCACGCTAGATCATGTCGCCCAACGCTCTGTCCAGCCTAGCCTTGAACACTGCTGGAGACGGAGCATTCACCACTCTCTGGGCAACCTATTCCAGTGCCTCAGCACTCTCACAGTAAAGAACTTCTTCCTTATATCTAACCTGAACTTCCCCTGTTTAAGTTTGAAGCCATCACCCCTTGTCCTATCACTACAGTCCCTGATGAAGAGTCTCTCTCCTGCGTCCTTGTAGGCCCCCTTAGGTATTGTAAGGCTGCTATGAGGTCTCCATGCAGTCTTTCTCTTCTCCAGGCTGAATAGCCCCAATTTTATCATCCTGTCTTCATACAGGAGGTGCTCCAGCCCTCTTACCATCCTCGTGGCCTCCTCTGGACTTGTTCCAACAGCTCCATGTCCTGGTTATATTGAGGACACCAGAACTGCACACAGTACTCCACATGGGGTCATATGAGAGCAGAGGGGCAGGATCACCTCCTTTGACCTGCTGGTCACACTCCAGGACACAGTTGGTTTCTGGGCTCAAGCGCACACTGCAGCCAGCTCATGTTCAGCTTCTCATTAACCCACACCCCCAAGTCCTTCTCCTCAGGCTGCTCTGAATCTCTTCTCTGCCCAGACTGTGACTATGCCTGGGGTTGCCCTGACCCAGGTGTAGGACCTTGCACTTTGCTTTGTTTAACTTCATGAGGTTGGCATTGGCCACCTCTCAAATGTGTCAAGGTCCCTCTGGATGACATGCCTTCCTTCCAGTGTATCAACTGAACCAGAGGTTTGTCTGCAAAATATACATTGAATGGAAAAAAACCTATGAAGTACAACACTGTTAAGTTCTGTATTGTATATGTGAGAAGCTGCTTTTATTATATATCCATATATATAGAGATATGTAAAACATTTAGATAAGTATTGGGAAATGCCTACTCACTAGTGAAATTTTCTTATGAAATGGAAAGCTGAATCCATGTGAGATTTTTCAGTAACAGAACTTCCTCCTGTTTGCCATTGCTTATTATGTTGTAGTAAATATGTTCATTTTCAGCTGAGTTGGAAGTTAATGAAAGAACCTGGGGGTCACTAAAAGACTTTCTGTTGACTTCAATGAGTAATTTCTTGAAGCCTTTCCTAATGTTGTGTTGTAAAGGTGTCCTGGGTTCAGCTACAGCAGTC
>NW_009922122.1:0-13187 GCF_000696875.1 Nestor notabilis
AGGGAATAGGGGCTGAATGCCAGGCAGTAATTTTTAGGATGAAGAATACAGAAAAGTCAGAGCAAAATGGATGGTTTAATTTCTCATCATTATTCTACTGAAGAATTAAATTTGCAAGGTCATGTTGCGGCTTATTCAGACGGAGGCATATCAGTGAAGGTAACTGGATTCAGATGAGTTCCCATCCAAGAGACATTTAAAGAAGCGACTGTTCTCTAAATATATGTACAAAACAGCCTTGTCTAGACTCATGTTGCATATTAAATGAAAGCTCTGTTTCCTGGAGTTAAAGGACCATATTTTAGGCTCTTAACAAAAAAGTGACCCAAGTTCTGAGATCCACCTTGCCAGATTAATACATAACACTGTATTTCTTTTGCTATGGTTTCCATGCACTGTAATCCTTTGTTTCTTTTTAAAATTCTCTACCAATACCTGTAACAGCAGAAGTATGCTTTACATACTTCCCATGCCTCACTAACACATAGTCATGGTAGAACAGACATGAAAAATACCTGATACCTGTAACCAGGCCTATGCATTTACTGAACATATTAGATGAGTACTTTCTCTAATTCATTTACTTAATATGTCCTGGGTTCAGCTACAGCAGTCATTTTTTCTCCTTCTTAGTAGCTGGTGCAGTGCTGTGTTTTTGACTTTCAGCCTGCGATCAACGCTGATAACACCGATGTTTTTAGTCGTTGCTCAGTAATGTTTACTCTGACCAAGGACTTTCTCAGTCTCATGCTTTGCCAGGGAGGAGGGGAAGCCAGGAGGAAGCAGAGGCAGGACACCTGACCCAAACTGGCCAAAGGGGTATTCCATACCACAGCCCGTCATGCCCAGTATAGAAACTGGGGGGAGTTACCCGGAAGGCCCAGATCGCTGCTCGGGTCGGGCTGGGTATCGGTCGGCGGGGGGGGAGCGGTTGTGTCCTTTTCCCTTGTTATTCCTTTTATCATTATTATTGGTAGCAGTAGTGGTTTGTATTATACCTTAGTTACTGGAGAGCTGTTATCTCAACTCGTGGGAGTTACATTCCTCCGATTCTCCTCCCCATCCCTCCGGGAGCGGGGGGAGGAAGGAAAAGTGGGGGGAGTGAGCGAGCGGCTGCGTGGGTCCAAGTTGCCGGCTGGGTTTAAACCACGACAGCTGTATTTCAGATGTGTTTGCAATTAAATGTGGAAAGGTAAATTCAGAACATGGAAGAAAGGAAAGAATGGAAGTGAAATTACTGTAGAAAAAAAATTTATAGGATAATTTTTTTGAAAAATCTATAGTGTAAATTATTCAGGTGCTACTAAATTTTCCTTATTAGCACTCACTTTTTAATTTTCTTGGTTTTCTTGACTCCTTCACAGAGAAATAGATGATTTTAGCTCTTTTGAACTACTTGAGAAATGTCTGTCAGCTGGTTTTGACTGGGTTTGTTATTAACAGCTGACAGTTGGCTTGGGAATCCAACTGTGATATGTACAAATGATATATCAGTTTTTTTTTCTTTTTGCCAAAAGCCTGATTTGCAGAGTCTTAAATGATTCATTTCTTCCATTTCTTCCCTTTTATTTTATTTTATTTTTTCATTTTTTCCAAAATCTATCCAGAACTGCTGGTAGAAGAGCAGTCTGGGCACTAGCAATATGTAGAGAACACCCAAATTTTTATCTTCTTTCACAGGGAGAAGTGTTTCTAACCAGGTAATGTTGAAATAGGTAGTAAGGGAAGTATCCATCAACCTTATTCCTCTGTAACATTTCCTACTATGCCCTCATATGGTTAAAACAATGTACAGCTTTGGGATAGTTTGTGGAAAATAATATTCAAATAGACATGGCAGGGGAAAATGTGGTTACTTTTGCAACAGGACAGAAGAGATCTCACCTTTTTTTACCCCACACACCTGTAATTCAGCAATCTGAATGTACATAAACCTCAGGATTGATTAAGAGACGTTAGGAAAAGACCTGCAGTCTCGAGCACAAGCTCTTTCCCATCCTGTAAGTTTCAAAAGTTTCTTAATTTTTTATTTAGAAAGGTAAACTTCTGCCCTGTCCCCCATATAACCCCCTTCCACCAAATCTGTGTCACTACATCACTACCTCAATGTGCAGAAACAGTTCGATGTTTCTGGAAAGTGATGTTTGATCAAGACAGTTTGAAATATTTACAGAAAACACACTGAGCAATACATCCAGTTTTTAAATCACATGCTGGTTTGTGAAACCATCATAGGAGAGTTCCTCTCACTGTCACTTAAACCCACTCCTTAAATCCCATGTGCCTTAATTCTGAGGATCCTTCATGGCTCAGCTCACCCATGTGTGCACTGTATTTCATCTACTGCATCTCTACATGCTAATCTCTTTAGGACAGGGCCTCAGTCTTTGCCGTATGTCTCCTTTTGGACGTTGTAGCACATGTGAAGGACATACTGTGAATCAAAAAATGTAAGAAGCATATCGGACAAAATTAAGACCCTGTGAAAGCTGGAAACCATTGGAGTAGCTTATTACAGGCCAGCTCAGTACCCAAAATGCAATTTTAATACAGAAGCTTACACTTTGTCCTGGTACTGTTTAAATCAACTGGATCCTTCTATTCTAAAAATACCACTTTCAGAAAACAAAGAGAAAACAGACGGGAAAGTGGAGTTCTCTTTTGGTACATAAGTTGAACTCCAAAATATTTATGACTCTAAAATGGGGGCAAAAAGTCTTTTTGCCTGTGAGAAAAGGCTGTCCGAACCCAAAGAGGTTTGGGGCTTTCCTTTATCAAGGTCAGACAAACATTTAGCAAATAGTTTTGAAAAATAAGCAATTGTGGAAAACACATAAACCAAAATGATTCTACTTCTTCAGACACCACATGTATTGTGAAATTTAGCTTGGAAATGACGAGGGGTCAGTTTTATAAGATTACTTGGTGTAACAATTTTAATCTTAAAAATGTTATACACATTTGGTCTCGTATATACAGCAATCTGGCTTTTTATTTCTTTTAAAGAAAAATGAGAACATTGAAGTGGGGTTATAACAGCTTCTTTATTTTTTTTTTCTGTATTCTAAATTATGCTTATTCACCCATACATTCCCTCTCAAAGTATTCATTTAGAAGGAAGGTTTTGCAATAGTCACATTTAATTTATCAGGGTGCAATAATTTGTGTTTCCCAATCATCTTGCAGACTTTGGTTCATTATACTATTGTTTCACATGAGTAAGTTAGCAAAGTTTGGATTGATTGACTCTAATTAACTAAAACTGGTTCCAGGCTGTGCATCCATTGTCATGGTAGCTACCCACAAAGCCCCAAACTGTTCAGTAATGGCAATATAACACACTATCGATATGAAAACTCCAGCAAATGTTTAATGTTGGGCTTGTCAGCAAATGAAAATAACAATAGTGGAGGAGGGAGAAAAGGGACATTAGGACAAGCGTGTCTCAGAAGGTTTGGGGGAAAGGCAGCCTTCCAGAGCTGCTGGTGCCCTGATCTTTTCACTTCTTGTCATCTGTTTACCATCAAAGACAACCTAACCACTATCAAGTGCATTCCCTGACACATAATACTAGAGAACCAGCGGCATCGAAAGCTTAGGATAACACATGAGTATTCCCCTCTTGACTTGTTCTTCAGGGTCTTTCTGAAATTCAGCAAAAACAATGAGGACCTCAAAGGCTGAGCTGCCTCTGCGGGCAGAGTTGTGCAGCACCTTCCTTGGCACACCCAGAACACGCAAGTCTGAAAGCGTAAAAGCTTTACACCATCTTTATACCACAGGCTGTCTGCTCTCCAGAGATGTATCACCTGAAATACCATCCTTTGTAACTGTTACAAGGAAAATTACGGATAGCAAAACAGTCCTTGAAGAGCCAATGCAAACACAAATGACAGGACTGGTTTCCTTTGCTTGACCTACCTGCATCACTGCAGCCTCCGGTGTCTTGCTCGGGAGCTATTTCTGAGGCAAGACCTGTGCAGTCAGTGTTTACTAGGCCCGAGGAGCACTTCTTTAGTGTGATGTTTAGTCTTTACTGTGCAACATGGGGCTGTTCTCCCCTATTTTTAAAGCATATGATTCAAACCATGGTTCAAGTACAGATATGCCATTCATTTCTAAGTTTTCTATATATTGTAATTGCAGGACACGTCATCATGGCAGGGGGGTTAGGAATTAGATGATCTTAAGGTCCTCTCCAACCCTGACTATTCTATGATTCTAACTCCACTTTTCATCATGGGGAGTGCAGTCTCCCTTTTACAGATACTGCTTGTCCCAACCTTGCATTATTTACAGCAGCTGCATCCTGCACCCAAGCAGAGCTGGTTTCACTCTATGGTACCTACTGCTCTCGAGGCCATGCAAGAGGGTCAACCCATCACCTGCTGGGAGCCAGTCCCTCAGCAGAATGCAGCAGCCCAGAGCCCTGGCCCTAGCTGCTCTGGGGCTGAACCTGGCTGCCTCTCATCTCCAATCTTTTATCAGGAAAATATCTCCTTCGTTCCCATTTGCCAAAATAAGGACTTGTTTTTTATGGCACGACCGAGCTCAACCTTTCATACAGAAAGGCACAACTCGTCACAGGCTGTTTCCAAAAAGCACTTTGTAGTTTCATTTCTTCTGCAGCCTGGACAGAGGGATTGAGAGCAAAGTTTGCAGATAGGAGCCACAGGGGCCCTTCGGTCCCGTTGGGCACACACACGCAGCTCCCATCAAATTCGGTACAATTTACATCCCTGGGAGTGATGGAATTGGGTCCTGGAGCCTGGTGCTGGCCCCGCTCTGACTCGCTGTGCACCTCCAGGCAAGTCATTTAACACCAGGCTGTGATTCCTCTCATTGAACTACACATTACACCAAAAAGGGTCTCACGGAAGTCAATGGAGCTACTTGTGGAGCGCTTGTACTTAGTAAGTGTGTCACAATCTGGCCTTCGCTTAAGTTTCCCCTTTTAGTGGAAATTACAGACTCATTTCCAAGGTTGTGGGGCTTAATTAGTTTATGTTTGCAAAACACATCTTACTGCTGGTGAAAGGGAATAATCATTATTACGATGATGATGTGTTCAGTGCATGGCAAGGTCTTGGGCCTGTCTAGGTTTTGCTTCATTTATTCTGTATAAAATAAAATTAAACAAAGGTGCTTCCTTTGCAATCATTTGAAAACCTATTTCTAGGAGTGGCGAACTCTTTCTTCTGTCAGAAGTGTTAAGGGAAAAAAAAGACCAAGCAAACTTCCTGGGCAAAGTTCCCCAGAGCCTGAACCCAGGGCACAAACCACTGCAGGGTGATGGGTCTGACCAGCCATAGCAAAGCTGTGATGTGATTGCAGTTCAGATTGAGTTGTTGGGTGGTGCGCTTCCAAACACGAATGATGCCATTCCCTTTCCCAGTCTCAGGATATATTCTTTTTTTTAACCCTAAGATGTATCATACCTTTAAAACTTGGCGTTAGCAAACAGTTTGTTTTTTCCTCAGCTGTAGTCGGGTTTTTTTAATTCTGGTTTTTGTTGGGGTTTTTTTTGTTTTTTTAATCCAAGTATGGTTCTCATGGTGTAGTAAATGACATTAGGCTTTTGTAAATTCTTGCAGAATATAACAGATCATTGATTTTATAACACAGTCACTGCTTTTGCATTCTGATGAGATTATTAGTAGCAGCCTAGAATACAACATCCCTGCATACTGTTAGTTAAAAAAAATAAAAGTTTACTAAATGGTCTCTTGTCAACTGTATCTGAAAATCATTATAGTTTCTCTGGTTTCCTTTACATGGAGGGCTTCTTCTGTGAGCTGGTGGGTTACATCAGTATGAAGTTATAGAATTATTGTAGAGATGCTGTTTATTTCTCTATAGCTCTGTTTGTTTTTCTACAGAAAACGAGTTTTTTAAGCATTTATAAATTGGTTGTAAAAATTGTTCACATGCCCAGGACATGCAATATGATATCTGAGCTCAGTAAATATATTTTTCCTTTCATATTTTAACTGCAATTACATTAGATATTTTTATCTTCTGTTGAAGAAAATACAAATCAAGCCGTTTTCTGATCTTTTCACACGTCCTGTCTTGCAGCCCTAAAGCAGTTTAATTTGCCAGTGAAGACACAAACCATCTGATCTTTTCAGGCCAAATTCCCACTCTTCCATCCTGCATTGAAGCTCCCCATTGTACACCCAGGGTGTACCTCCCTCCAACTGCAAGCCAGTGACCCACATGCGGCACCAACCCGGGGCCACGCTTCAGACCCTGCTCATCAGGCAGAGGGGAAGGGGCAATTTAAGCTTGAATGTGCTTTTTTAAAGACCAAAAATGCTGAAATTAAAAGCTGGCTACTGACATGCAGCATTTTCTCTGCTTCCATACTGTTATTAACATATATCTGTATTAATGCCATGACAGTCCACCCTACAAATTGATACAATACCAAATAAAGAGCCTGCACTGTGCACTGTAATGACTCTACAGGAGCTATTACATCTGATACAGTCAATATTATACATTTTTTAAAAATGTATGAATGCATATTTAACTGAGAGATCTGATCTGCTCCAGCAGTTCTGGTCTATCAGAAACATAATATGCATTTTAAAAAACTACTTGCATACATTTCACATTTTTACCTGAGAAGCTGCACACAGGGTCACATATAAACATTTTCTTTTTTATGCCTGTCCATGATGCATTTATTCTAAAAGAAAACAAAAATAAGTGGGAAAGATGATGACGTCTTGGCTCCATTGCCTCACCATGCCACCACCAGTATTCCCATCCCCTCTGCACCTTCATCCAGCAGCTTTTGTTCCATGTCCCTAGCATGGTATATGGGTAGGTTTGCTTTTTGTACAGCCGTGAGGAGTGAGCATCTCAGCAGAAGGAGCATTGCCAGGTATATGTAGCTCATGGCCGTGTCAACAGCCACACGCACCCAGGGTGAGCAGCATGTACCCATGCACATGTACACAGAAAACAGAGGACCCTGAGATGCTACCAGCAGCCCCAGGTTGCCTCTCCCTGCACAGGGAGAGAGTGAAAGAGAAGGGAATTCAGATGTAAAATACTGGCAGATACACTTCTCTCTTGAATGAGATCATACCCCACGGTTCTGCAGACAGAGCAAATAGTGTTGTGGTCCCATAATTATGGGGCATATTGGGGTGGGAACAGTTGATCCAAAGAGCTGATTTGGGGATGTCACATATGGCATCACCTCAGGCGGGGGTCTGAACTTGAGTACAGGGCCACCACATTGCTGGTGGGAGGTGTTGAACAGTCCCAGGCAACTCCAGCTCCTCTGAACATGCTGCTGTTCATCTATGGGGCTTCTGGCCTGCCTGACCTACTTTGAGTGTTGTGAGCAGAGGACATACAAGTTCAGCCGTCAACATCGTGAGAGACAGGGCAGAAAGAAGGAGTACAGAGAAAAGGCATCTACACATTTATTTTTTGAAAAAAACCCCTTGCTCTTATTGCTACCGTGCAAATGTTTACATGCTAAAAATTCATGCAGGCACTTTTCACCCATGTCTGCATGCACAAGTGTCCCTGTACTCTCTCCAAGCTAATGCAGAACTCTGCAACTTCCTGGGGACTTGAAGCCACTCTGTGTGCTCAGGAGTCATTCCTCCTCATCGGTTACAGCCCTCTTAGGCTTCCTCCTTTATACCTCTACAGAGCTTTTACATTCTCACACATGCACAAAAGAACTAAATAGTGCAATCAGTAGAAAAGCATGCATTATTAATTATTTGTATGAATCCATGGATGTTCACTGAAGTTTTGAGGCTAAATGTAGCTTGCCTACATAACTAGGACTGCAATGTCACCAACATTGCCACCTCTGTAGCAAATCTTACTTATGGATTTTCCCTGAAAGCACCCATTCCTGGGCTCAGGTGATGATGTGGGCAGCTTGGGTTTCTAAACAGAAGCTGGTTTCTGCCACATGTGGTTTGAAAACACATAGCTCAAAGGCTCCAGCATCACAATATTAAGAGTCATATCTGTTTCTATATCTGTGTTTTTTTTCTCAGGCATCACATGGACGGGTGCATGTGTACACTTTAAGGGGTGTGTGGAGGCAACGTGTATGCTGTAGGCAAAGTAGACTGGTACAAGGCATGCCACATCAGCTCTTCAAACACGTACAAAGGCATATTTCAGAACAGCCTGGCTAGAGATGGCAGCTGTAACAGTTTCAGGGACAGGAGTAAACGTGGATTTCAGAGAAGCAGTTAGTGTCAGTAGGGGATTTGGGGGAAGTTTTGAGTGGAGGTGCAGTTTCTTGTACCCTGCACTTCTTTTGTTTCCTGGGTAAGATGATCTGGGTGTGGGTGCACATGCTATTGGGATATGTCCTGCATTAATACTATAATGCAAAAGCTACTAATGCAAGAGCTGAGTGTTTGCTCAGTGCTAAGACAGACAATGATTGCCCTTCACGGACAGAGCTCAACCCAGAGACGGTCACCAGCTTAAGTGAATGAACGACTCAGGACAGCACAGAGAAAAATATTTTACAAACAGTCCCTGATCTTACAGTTATCTCCTGTTCTCTTACCAGAATAGGAATGAAGTGTGTAAATATTATTAAAGAAATGTATGAAATAATGAGGAATCATTTCTGTCAAATGGATATAAGATGCTAATTGGTGATGTGCTGAATCCCAGAGATGCTTGACATTCAAAAAGTGAGTGAAGTACGGCAGAGCATTTGTATAGGCCATCTGGAGATGTACACCATACTCTACACTTGATGAGAAAGTGGCATTAAACTGAAATTTCTGATTCCAAGACCTAAATATGCATCACTCCAGGCTTCAAATTTCATAGATTGCTGGGAAGATCACAGATAAACAGCAATCTGGCACATCTCTGACTAGAGGGAGAGAAATGTTCTGTGGTCCGTTCCTTACAAAATTATTAATGATTGTAAGAACTTCCACAAACTTAAGAAACAAAAATTTTGGAGCTAACATTCCCATTTATGCACAGTTCTGGCTTTTGGTGTAATTTGATTGTGAAACCTCTGTTCAGACAGAGATATCCAAACTATTATATCCACAAACTATGGTACTGTTACAGAGGGAAAAGCATGCAAAGCGCAACAAGAAACATCATACAAACCTGTATGGTGATGCCCTCAGTTGTTTTATGACATCAGGATTTCTCTGGTAAGAGAACAAAAACGTAAAAGCAGGTAGCAGCAGTAGCTGTTCAACATCTCATTTTTCTGATGTCTAGAAATCTGAAACTTATGTCACTAAACAATTTTTGTTCTTCCTAAAAGTTGCTCTTACCAAGCACTTATGCAGCATATTAAACCTTAAGATGATCCAGATGGTAGTGTCGAAGACATTACATTGCAAATGTATACATTTCTACTTGCATCATACATTGCTATCAATTCTTTGCAGTGCTGTCTGCCCTACAGGCTATTTAAGTTCTGAATCCACTATGTTAATACTGTACCAACACAGAGCTACAACTGAATCACAGGCTAGATAGCATGCAAGCTGAGAGGAGCAGCACATGGTTGGAGGGTGCATAGTGGGGGACTTTCAGATAGAGATAAGGCAGACCTCTCAACATAGCAGCTACAGAATTCATGCCAATTTTTTACCTGACAGAAAAACACCTTAAAGAAAAAAAAGAAGTGAATCTGATGATGTTTGTATAGCGCTCCTCCCACGGTTAAAGAACAATTTTGCATGGTTTGAAGTGGTGTAGTATTCATAATTACCTTCTTGTCCTACCTTTACCACTAACTCCTGTTTGCAGTAGACATTTCTCTTGGTGGGACTCAGCATAGAGCTGGCAGTGTTTGGAGGCAGGGCATGCTCAGTGGAAGATCTGTCCTTCTGGCAGTGGTATATCATAGTGATTCAAACAAATGAGTAGATCAAGATGAAGTCTTATACCAGCTGATATGTTCAGAGTAAATAGTCTCCAAGATAAAGAACCCGTTCTTAAGCTCATTCTCACTAACCCTTCCTGGGATAAAACATGGTGCCAAGCCTCTGGTATGTTGTAAAGAAATAGTGTCAAAAGACAAAGATACTTCGCTTCTCCAAAATATTATGGTATTCATTTATCCAGAAGATGGTTTCACATCTGATTCCAAAGTATATGCATTGCATCCACCATGATACAAAGCACTGAGCCAGGACAAGCTCATTCGGTTGCTTCAAATTTGTTCACAAATACCGGAGGCAGATCAACATTGTCTAGATGATGATGAATCAGGTGCTTATATACTGCTTTAATTTTATACTGGATCAGATACTGTCCTCCTACACAAAGTTGGTTTAAACGTTGTGGTGTTCTTTCAGACCAGGTCTACAGGGGTGCAGCTGTGTGCTTTGCCTGCTTCACATCTGATCTTTTCTTTTGGGGATCTGATCCTAAACCAATCCAGGGTTAATTAATGCGAAACCATGCTCTGGCAGCAAGGATGCTACGTTCATAACCCACCAGTAAGCCAGGTGGAAGAGATCACCTTGTCTGCTCCTCTGCCACAGGAGGCAGGAGTGAAAGCAGAGAAAACCCTGGAAGATTTGCCCAACCTCTTCTTTAAAATTCCCCAGTGACAGGAGCTCCACAATTTCCCTGAACAATTTGTGATGATGCTTCACTGCTCTTGTTTCCATAAGGTTTTCCCGATGCCTAAATGTAGTCTTCATTAATATCTATTGAATTTATCACTTCCTGTCCTACCAGTTTAGGCTATACTCCTAGTATTAGCCTTTGACCATTTATTGTTAACACAAATTTCATTGGATTTATAGAGTTGTCAGACACAGTATTTGTGAACAACTTTCAATTGGGTAATTAATCATTGCATCTGTTTTCTGTTATTGTGATTCCAATTCTCTGTGTGTATACATGATTGATTTTTAGGCACACAAATGGTCCTGTTAAAGACAACGACATTTGTGGATTTACAGCTGAGCACGTACTTACAGGTTTGCAGAGTCTAGATATAGCAGTAATCGTGTTGTTGCATAAAAATCCTCTCATTTCAGTCTTTCAGTTATCTCAGGTCATAGAGAGTCCTTCAAACCAGAAGTCCTGAAAAATCATTACTGACATTCATGAACTTTAGAAGTCAGAATCTGATTTATGGCTACAAGAAAATGGTCATGGTACTGATAATGTCTTGACAGATTGGATCTTCGTTACTAGGACAGCATATGTAAGAATAATTCACAAAGTATCTGTACCCATAAAATATTGTTTGTAATTATTATCTACTAGAGATTCTCAATATTCCTCCATTATAATTGCAGGTGACAATCAAAATTTTGGCAGAGAAATATATTGTTAAAGACTGATTTAATTAAGAAACAATATTAGGTTATGACCTCAATACTTCAAAGCGGTTGACTTCAGGTAATGGTTTTGAAATACATGTTATTTTCCCCATTTCATCAGTTTTGGTTAAAAAGTATTCAAACTATTTAGAAAAGTTGCTGAGAGAAATTATTAACAAAACATTTTATTGCAGTTTGAATGAAGAATAAAATTGCATCAGTTGAATTGTCTATTCACTGTACTTTGTTAAAATCTGATCATAAATTTTGAATCCCCTCGGGATTCTTGGTTCTTAATGATGGTGAAATTTGTCCAATTCACAACTTTGTAGCAGATGCTGTAAATCGTTACAAGATTAGATGAGATGCTGATCCCTTGCTCCCAGCATGAGAATGTAAGAGTTAAACTCCACAGGGAAAAATAAAACCCTGGAGAATAGAAAGGATGCACCTGAGAGTGCCCCTGGTTATCCTCAGAGTGAGCTCAGTGACTCCTCAGAAAATGCACACCATTGGATTGGAAAATTGCTTGAAAAGCTAAAGAATGATCAGTCTAAAGGCTGACTTTTTCAGGGCTTGGGATCTAACTCAGGGGTTCGATGTGTTGGAGGTGTCTGTCAGCACACACAAGAGAAGCTGCAAGAATTTGTGTTCCTGCTGCTTTTCACTTCTGTTTCAAATGCAGGTTGAACCCTTGCCAGCAGGGAGGGACACCACCACAGTAACGCAGCAAGGAGCCAAGTCTCTCCTAACTCAAAGCATTCGGGAGAGGAGAGCACATGGTGAGTGTTGTTTTCTCCATATTAAGGACAGGCAGCTGCAGGGCTCTTTTGCTTGGGATCTGCCCTGCTTTCCCCAGCCTCAGCCTCAGCCAAGGGCACCAGGCAAAAGGCAATCCATTTTCCTGAGTTTCAGGATGTATCACTGTCAGTGCATTGAGATGTGTGTGCCTGTGCCTATGATGAGCTTCAGAGAGCACATGAACAGCCTATGCTATTTGTCTCTCTGCACCCCAAGGCACAGCAACATCATGGCATAAAAGCACCTTGCTTGCCTCCTGTAGCTCCAGGAAATTCCCATCAAGCAGAAATGCCGTAGCCCCTTTGCTATGAATGGGGTTAAGGATATTGCTGAGGCTAAGGAATTAGTAAGTCTAGCTACTGCCTTCTTCTTTGGGCAGCATTGATGGTGACAGCGGGACACGTTGAACCTGGAGTAGTGGAGCTTGGGCTGAGCTCTTCACTTTCCTGACAATTAGCTTGGAAACCATTCTATGCTGATCATCTGCTCCCCTTATTAACTCACTGTAGGAAAAAGCTGAGGGGAGAGGGAGAAAAGAGAAAATTGCCATTTCACTTTGGCTCTTCCTTGCCCTATGGGAACCCCTGGGACTTTTCCCCAGGAAAAGCCAAGCTGAGCTTCACCACTGGCAGATAGGAGGAAAATACTGCTGTGCCAAGTTGACCCACCCATGTAATATACCAAACAAACATCATGTTTGCTTGTGTACCACCTCAGCAGCAAGTGATCTCATTCTGGCCATGTATGATTTCATTCTTATAAGCCTCAGGTGCTACTTGGAGGTTGCAGCACCTCAGTTTTCTTTCTAGGCTCAGCAGAACCACAGGACAAGTCCTTCACACACTTACAAGGCTGAAAGAAGAAAGCAACATGACGTGTTGCACAGGGCTTGGGAGAGCCCATTCCTTCCAGAGGCTGTCTGAAAGTGGGGTCAGGGTCTGCCAGCATCTGTCAGCCTTTTGGCCTGAGTCATGGCACACGGCTGAAGTCCCCGTGGGACCCACTGCTAGGAGACCCACACACATAGCCAGGGGCATTGCAGGGTATGTTCTCACACTTCACCTCCTGCTG
>NW_009922122.1:13218-33103 GCF_000696875.1 Nestor notabilis
TGGTCTGCAGGACTCTGCCTTCCCACCATAGTCACTGCACAAAGACTCACAGGAGGGACAGGTGCCATGGCAGCCACTGAGTGCAACAAGACCCTCACCACTGTCCCTATGAGGAAAAGCACTGCTGACGCACTCTTCCCTCCTGATACTTACTAGCTTGATTTTATCCATGGTTTTCAATGCTGAGATGGCCACAACTGCTGCCTCCAGCTCCCACAGCAATGTGCCATCTCAGTTCTCCATAGTCTGCTGCTTTCTCACATCTCCCTGTGAAAAAGTGGAGAGGTTTGAGAAAAGAGGGATGAAATGGAGAGGGAAAACTGATGTTCACTATTAAAACAGACAACATAGAAAACTGTGTGAATGTGACATTGGAGGTGTGAATACAAAAGGACAGGTAATATAGAAATTAGTCCCCTCACTTTTAAATGAACAATAAATAATGTATTAAATTGCAAAGTGGCAATACAAAATACTCTGTCTGACACAACCTCTGTTCATGGAGTGTGTTGGTACATGTAATTGAGGCTAGGAGGAGAATCTCTCGGAGATTTCTATTAAAAGTTCTTCTCTCATCATCATTCTTTCTGCTTTTATTCTGATGTATTTTAATCTTGTCTTTTTCTTGGCAATAGTGGCACAGCATCCATACAAGGTGCAACAGCAAGCAGCCTGCCAGCTTCAGCTACCAGAGTTCACTAATAAACATCTGGTATTTTTAGCTACGTGCTTCATTTAGATATGTTGGATTCAACCTTGCTTTGGTTAAAGAGGTGTTTAATTAAAAGGACAAAATGTTAGCAATTCAGTAAATATCACATTAATTTCTAAGAGCGTAATTACTAAACATATATTAATAGAAGAATCATAAATTATATTCATAGTTATTATTTTAAAAATTGCTTATCTCCTAAGAATGATTATAAAAGGGTTTGTCTTGCTATAGACATATTTGAAGTATTTTACAGTGGCTTCCCTATTCATCACCAGCCACCATATTGCAGCCTCTGGAGTACAGCAGTCCCTCTGCTCTAGCTGCTGTTTAAACCTTTGCCATAACAAGCACTGCTGTGATGCCTGCAGCACCCCCAGCCCGCCTGTAGGACCTTTCCCATCATTGCAGACATGCTCTCAGTGTTCCCTGAACTGCTGTCGTGAGCAGTGGTAATGATTGCAAGTGAAGAGAGGATCATGAAGGTGTTAACAGTGGCATCATAATGTGTGAGGTAGTTATGTATGGATTTCTTAATGCTGCTCTACTGGAAAAACCTGACACAGCGATGCCTCTTTCCACAGGGCATTTACATCACCCTATGCCATACTAGAAGAAGTGCGTGATATAAATGTTGCTTGATTCAATAGGTTAGCTCTTCAGTCCTCCAGAATTTAAATAATTCTCTAGTAAATCTCATCTGATATTCAGAGTAATTTCTATTGAATCCCATTGGTTTCACCCTTATTACCTTCTCCAAGTTCCACTGCTCATGGTGAGTCAGCATGGTCTAAAAGGCTGAGTGTAAAGAGCCAGAAATAAGACATTTTTCCAGGAGGAAAAGTACATAAGCAAGATGTCCTTTCCAGATGCTGAGTTAGGGAATTTCATTTCGCTTAGCTAAATTCCCCTTGCAGTTACTGGTAGGTGCAAAATTTTTCTTTATGTTCTGTCATAAACTCCTCTTCTGTTGTGCACTGCTGAATACTCACCTCCAGCTCCAGGTTGCATTTCAATGTTAAGCAGAGTCATATTTGTTTCTCTTTCTTTATGTTTGTAAATGTTTTAGAGTTCTTCTCCATAAAAGGTGCTGCATAAAATGTAAACTATATTTCAGTACTATTAGCACCACCACTTGCAGGGGAAGCTCTAAATATATTTCATTCTTGGTGCAGTCTGTCAAATTAATGTAATAAATGTAATATAATATTAAGGTTTTTTATAAATGAGATTAAGGATGCAAATTTTTTTTTCTCGCAATTATTTTTTTCTCTAAATCGTATAGAATTTAATTAATCTAAATGCAGAGATAGTCCACAAAGCCCTACCTTAGACTCTCTAAGAGCCATCTTTAATATTTTTGTTGCTCTTGTTCTGTTTTCTTAAAAAAGTATGAAAAAAGAGGCAGGCAGGTTTACAGTGTGGCCGTATAGATGGCATAAAAAAGTCACTTCTGGAATTCTTCATTACAATCCTCAAGGGTGAAGAGGAAGGGGTAGATTTTTGTTTGGTTGTCGTTGGTTTTTGTTGTTGTTATTTTTGGCTTGGGATTGGGTTTTTGCTTTTGGGGGTTGTTTGTTTGTTTGTTTTATTTGGGTGTATTCAGTTCTATGTGATTTAGATTAAAAAATCTCGGCACCCATTGCCAGCTCATCACCTCATCACTCAGGCCAGCTGGAGATGCAGGAGGGTCTCTTTGCACCCTAGCAACTTTCCTATTCTGCCAAATCCCCTATAAGCAAGTACGAGTGATTGTTTTCCTAGAGGTGGTTGGAGATTGCAGGGTTCTTAGACATGGCAGAGGTTATGCTTGAGGTGGTAAATGGCTCCAGAGTGTTTGAGAGCCATGTATTAGCTATCCTGCCCACTTAAAGCTCAAGTCTACATTATTTGGTCAGGCCACAATTTTTCAGCTGAACTTGATTAAGTCCAATTAAGGGATAAGGTGGTTTATGACAATGATATTGCCCCCCTCCCCTCCCGATACAAAAAAGAGCATCAAACTGGAGCAAGTTCAGCAGAGGCCACCAGGATGGCTGGAGCTAGAACACTTGCCCTGTGAGGAGAGGCTGTGGGACCAGTGTTTGTTTAGCCTGGAGATGAGACAGCTTCAGGGCACCTAACAGCAGCCCTCCAGTACCCGTGGGGAAGTCATCAAGAAGATGGAATTGAGCTCTTTACAACAGTGCATGGTAAGAAGACATGAGACAACAGGCACAAGCTGAAAGTACATCTTCACACTGACATAATGAGAAAACTTCCCCCAGGAACATAGTAAGGTAGTGCCAAAGGCTGCCAAGAGAAGCTGTGGAGCTACCATCCATGTTGCTTTGCAAGACTTGACCAGAGAAATCCCCAAGCACCTGATCTGAGCTCATGGCTCAGCTGGGTTGTAAAAGAAAGTTGCATTACAAAGAAGAGACCTGCTGAGGTTCCTTGTGACCTAAATTTTCCTGTGATCCTATTTTTCTTGTTCCTGGCAGAAGCAGTAATACAACTGCAGCAATAATTATGGCTAAATAGACTGCCACATCATGTTTACAAAAAAAAAAAAATCAGTATTGGGAAGATTTCAGAATAATTTTCTTTCTAAACCCCCTTTTTATCACTTGTCCAAACTTTAAAAAAAGTTTTCCTAGGGTTGAAATGGAAACTATTAGGAAATTGGTTTGCATAGAAACTGGGGAGCAGCTAGAAGAAAATCAAGCATTGAGTGCTCAGCAGGTGCTAATTGGCTGGTTAGTTGTGAAGAAAGTGCTTCGCCCAGGTACTGGGATAAGGCAGTGTAGAAATTAGTTGAAATATGGATGTGACCCAACACCTCCCTTTTAATTCAATCTTTTTCCAGCCCATCACTGGGATTTACACAACGTTTTATTGACTATGGTATCAGAAGCTATCAATTTGCTGCAGCCTCATAAAAATAAAACAGTTATACAGAAGAGAAACTGCTGTGTCAGACACACTTCAGCTATTCCCAGCTTTCCTCGACCCCTTCATCTACCCTCTCATCATAAACATCACTATTCCATTTGCCTCTTGCTTCTCCTAACTATTAAAACAGGGAGCCAAAAACATAGCTCAGAAGCTGTTAACACAAGACCCAGAAATTTAACAAATATTCCGTGTCTGAAATATTTGTTGGCACCAACTAGTAGGAAGAAACAAGCAACCAGCATAAAACTAGGTGTGTCTGTGGATAAGAGAGAGATAAAAGCAGGGCTATATATTTCAGGTGGAGGAAGAGTGTTGTCTCTTACCGTAATTGCCGTGGTAACTACCAATTTTAACGCGTATTAGTGCAAACAGTTGTGCAAAATTCATATAAATGGTGGAACATATGTAACACTTTAATTAAAAAAAATTACAAAAAGGGTTTTTTTGAAGGAGTTAAATGTCATGCTTTCTTGTCATGCTTGATTGTTTATCACATAAAGTTTTTCTAATGAACAGTAAAAAAAGTGCACAGTAATCATTTACCTCTTGGTTTAATTCCACATGTGTCAGAAATACCTTCGTTTGATGAAATCAATAGCAGATTTTGGAAAAATACCTTACTTTTGGCCATGAAAATCATAGACCTTCTGCAATTAGATATAAGAAGAAGTTCTTCACAGTGAGGGTGGTGAGGCACTGGAATAGGTTGCCCAAGGAAGTTGTGAATGCTCCAACCCTGGAGGTGTTCAAGGCCAGGTTGGACAGAGCTTTGGGTGACATAGTTTAGTGTGTGGTGTCCCTGCTCATGGCAGGGGGGTTGGAACTAGATGATCTTAAGGTCCTTTCCAACCCTAACTATTCTATGATTCTATGATTCTATAATACCAATGCTGTTTACCATACTTTACTCATGGCCACATGTCAAAGACAGAGCATTTAACAAAAGATAAAATAAAATAGCTTGGGCTTGGGAGAGTTACAATGCTTCTGTTGTGACCCTGCAAAGTAACTTTGGTAAAATACATTTAGTAGCAGGACATGCAGGTATTTGGACAAAAACCATGGCCTTGGGTGACTTGAAGCAGTGAGGAACTGTGACACAGTGTTTTCCATTAAGGACAAAAATTTTTAAGACAAAACATAAGATGAGATCCTAAATCTGTATTTTAGGGTCTGTGCCTAATTACAGCTCAAGGGGAAGCCATGGAGTAGAGTCCCTGTTAATCTCATTGCTCAAACACTGGGACTTGCAACTTTCCTCAGGAAGTTTTAAGTCCTTCAGTACATGCACTTGCTGATGAGAATTGTTCCCTTAAGTATACGCACAAAGAGATAAACTTTATGCCGTATGCCAACTTTATGATGTGATAAAAGTTTGTGTTTGAGGTACCTTACTGATTATCTATTAGGTGGAAGAAAAAGAATAAAACAACCAATTAAACAGTAGCTCTCTTATCTGTATCTTAGCTAACCTGGTAATTGAAAAATGGCCCCCATTTTTCCCTCCCCCACCCACTTCTGTGTATCATTTCAAGAACTCTGTCCAAGAATATCACTATATGAAAAAAAACATCATCTCAAAATTATTAAAATCTCTGTGGGAATTCATGATTAATTTTAAGGCCTGGCAGATTAAAATACATTATTATGTACACTCTAGTGCATCCTTTCAGATATTTTCAGAATCTGATTTTGCTCTCTTGATACACACCAATGATTCTACATGTATCTAGTAGATTGCAAGGAATAGATTAGCATTAAAGAGGCAGTATTGTGTTGTTAGGTTGTTATGTGTAACTTGTGCTCATACATTAAGAAAAATGTAGCTGGCATTCCCTTGGACATGACCAGACCCCTTAAAAAAAGGAGAGAGTTATTAATAGTTGGTTGTAATGCATTTGTAGAGCACTTCTGAAATTTTGACCTTTAGTACATTAACTGGCTGTTTTTATCCAGCTTGCAGGCAGAGTAAGATCTACAGTAGCCTGCTTAGGAAACGGAAATAATGGGCTTATTAGAAGGACTTGTTAAACCTTCAATTCCTGAACTTTCTACCTTTAGCACTGGACCTAGCTTTGCAATGAATCTATTGCACTGACCAGAAAAACCAACAGCATTCAACATCAAGAAGACAGAAAAAAATATTTTTTATTTGGGACAGGCTGGCCAAATTGATCATTACTGCAAAGCCATTCATTCACAGATTAGCTTTATAAATGCTAAGGTGCCAGCTTTGTCCCAGCAGCTGTTATATTTCTGACTAGAAGCCTGAGAACCTATCTAGTATGCAATTTCCATCATTCTGAAACATCTTTGTCCTCTATACTGGCAAGGTAAGTAGCTAGAGCTCCTTAAGCCTTTTTTTATTAAGACAGGTTTTCTCATGTAATTCTGATATAATTATCATTGACACTCTTCCATGTTCCACCTCCAGCTTGGTATCAACCTGTCTGAGTAGTGAGCACATAAGAAGGACAAAGGACTCAGCATTATGGCTGACATAACCAAATCCTCTGTCACTGCATAGCCTCCTGTTTAAATGCTCAGAGACCATACTGGGTGCAGAAGCAGACTGGAGTTCATGACCAGTTGACCAGTCATCATGAGTCTCATCTTTTTCACTGCCTCTGTTACAAACATGTCCCCTCTCTTTAAAGTATTTTCCCCCGGACAGTGCACATACAACTTTACTAAAATCATACTGTTTGTGCCCATTGTCCTAGCAATCAGACCTTCATGCAGCAGAGATCTTTCCGGGTCGTTATTTAACATGGCCCCGAATGTCAAGTCATTGGCAAACCTTATCTCAATGATTTTATGTTTTCTTCCATGTCACTGATAATGTTAAATGATATACAGCCAAGAACCAATCCCTGCAGAACCACACTAGCAAACCACAGTCAGTGGTGATTGTTGCTTATAATTACATTTTGAGATATATCTTTTAACCAGTTTTAATGTATTTAACATGTGCCACATGGGGTTTGTATTGCTGCAGTGTATTAATCAAAATACTTTGAAGTACCTGGTCAAATACTTCACAAAAATTGAAGTATGCTACATCAATATAATTATCAACTAAATTAATAATCTCGTAAAAATGTTAGGAAGTTGGTTTTACAAGAACTGTTTTCTATAAAACCATGTTAATTGTCACTAATTACAGTACATTATCTGTTAATGTCAATGATCCCATTTCAAAACTCTGGATTGAGATCAGACTTGAGGTGCTTAGAGCTAATGCAGTCATAGTACTTACTCTTTTTTAAACACTGGCACAATGCAGCCTTTCTGTTCCTCCTCTGCAACATCTGGATTGTTTCAAAAATTATTGGAAATGAGTACTAACAATCTGTAGAGGTCCTTGGCTAGCGCAAAATATCTGATAATTTTAAACACATAACGTTCATAATGGCTGCCTACCATCATCACATACTGTTGGGAATGCTGCAAACTAGTTCAGTGGCAGCTTCATGTCATATGAATATAGATCTATTTTTTTCCTGAAATGAAAAAGAGAGCTTTCTTGAATGCTTCCACCTTTTTATATTATAGATGTTTATTCTAAAATTTCCATCTTCTTCTTTAAAAGCACCCTTTAGTTCAGACCCTTTTTATTCTTGTAAGTCTAAAAAGATTCTTCTTTTATTTTTCTTTCAACTCATTTATGTGTAAATTTCCTCTTTGTGTCCGCTAGCTTTATTATTCAGTTTTCTGTATTCTTCTGCTTTTAATGTATGTTCGTTGCTAAATTTTTAACATTTTCTTTCTGGTTTTGTATTTACAGCTGTTCATATTTCCATGTTTTCTTGGCTCATACAGTCTTTCTTCTAGACTTGCATGAATTTGATGAGGTAGCTATTTCTCAAACAGTTCACAGTTATCATTCATATTTTTTGCTTAAATTATGTTGCTCAGATATTTTAGGTTGTGTAAAATAGACTTCTTCTAAAGCACCAGACAGATGTATTTGGGGTTCAGGCTGTATTCTGTTTTCACATAACAAACAGTCAATTTACGATCCTGAGCAGTTGTCAGATTTTATTTCAGACACGAATTTCTCTTCTTCTGTTAGATGTACTCCAGTATAACTGGATACAACCAGCATGGGTATTTGATTCTTTTGGAAGTTATGAAGTTGTCATCCATGCTTTTAAAAAATTCCAAGGCCATTTTAGTTCTGCCAGCCAAATACTTCCTGCACATGTCAATCAGATTGAAATCTGTTTCTCTAATACACTTTTTTCCCCCTACATCTTATGTATATAGAAAGATGTTTAAAGGTCTGGCCATTCTGTTCTCTTGTGTAATTTGATAGCCCAGAGTAGCTGTCAGTTGTCACTTCATCTTGTTCTTTATCTGCTATACTTTTGGCCATGAGTATTTGAGGTAATTTCCTTTAAAGCTGACAATGACTCAGAAGCGAGTACTGTTGTAGTTGATAGAGAGTGCTTTTCTTTCTGTTCCTTTGCTTATCTGGTTCTTCCTAAAAAAATAAAAATATAATTAAAAAAATCTTATCATACCAGTCATCAAGTTCTTTCTATTTCATAATAACCACTAAGATTTAAAACCCCAGGTTCTGTTGATATTGATTCACAGAAACATTTTCTACGTAGCTTTACTTATAGACTCAGGATATTCCCAAATCAGATGGACTGTCTAACGTGTTTGGTCTCATTGTGCTAAGAGGTAAGTAATAGCAAAGTTCGAGACAATGAAAACCAGGCTAAAGTGAGGGTAAATCACACAGTGTTGTTTTCAAATGTGGCTCCATGTCTGAGTGCCTCAGACCCTGGAATACAAGCAGTATGATGATATGATGTGCAATACTAGAAGCACTGTATATCCCATTCCCACTCTAACTTACTAATATATCTGAAGTGCAAATTCTTGGGCTGGACTTCATTCCCTCCTCTCTCAACTGTAGGTGTCCTCAAGGTAGAAGTTAAACTTCAGTCATGCAAATTCCACCTCCAATCCCTACTCATGAACCCAGATTAGAGATTGCTTTTGCTAAAGTGGCTATTTTCCCCGCTACACTTCAATGCACCTGCTTCTATGAAGCAGAATTGGGGATAATAGTAGGTGTGGACAGATAATACTGTAAGGGCTCTGATATCTGCAGGGATGAGCACTATAGAAGTATGATTATGGGACGTGCTCCTGCAGCTCCAGTGGTACCTTCTGAAAAATGTATAATGTCTCCTGCTGTGAAGGGCAGGAGCACTGACGACACTTAGCATCTTGCAGGAACTGACCTATTGTCACCCATTACTTGGTTTTTTTTTTCTTTCCATTACCTTGCAGATAAGTTGTGTCTGTGTCTTATTTAGTGCAACTCTGAAGAAAATCCCTCCCTCCTAGGCCTTTCTAATTCCCTGAACCTTGGAGTTCAGCTGGATAGCCCCAGCATTTTGGATGATCGCCACAGCTAAGCAGATAGAAGGGGCAGGGTGGCTTTACGTCATGTCACCCTCCCATAATGACCTGGTTGACTGCATGGGCAAAAGGAGGGAAATAACCTACACTTCTTCAATAAGAGAAATAATGATTGTATCCCTAAATAAGGACTGGAGAAGCTACTCTGCAAACCATCCGATCTTGGGTTAGAACAAATTTGTGATGCTTGCTACCCAGATCTGAGACTTGCATCCTTACTACAGTTGTTAAATGAAAGACAGAACAGCAGGTTAATGGGCTGATGTGGTATCCTGCACCACAGGGCTTATCTCCTCACCGGCAAACACAGGAGAAGTAGAGAGCCAGGAAAAAGGACTACATGGTAGGGCAGTGATATAAGGTCAGTCTACACACAGGAAAGAAAACAGAATAAAATCAACAAACAGATGTAGTGGTCACTTCTTGAGATGAACTCAAAGGTTTGCTTTTTAGCTATACTGAAAAGCTGGTTTCTATTAATTTTTTTTTTTTTTTGCTATATGGGTCAGAGGCTGAAAAAATGTCTGCAAGAAAGTAAGAGGGAAAACTAAATGTAATCAGTCACAAAATGGAAATGAAGATTTATAAGAGAATCACATAAGCACCTGCCAATAATGTTTACAATCACTTTGATTTATAAAAAAATTATTCTGGCATTGGTGTATATTTTATTGCCCTTGAAATATTTTGAAGGGTTTCTTTTTATTGTTGAAAAAAAAAAAAACCCTGACAGAACTCAAACAATTCACAGTCTGGATTCTTTCCTCCATGATAAAAATGGACGATTTTTTGCTTTTTTCTCGGTAGAAAAACTGAAATCAACATACTACACCCTTTGTGTGCTGCATCTCCAGGACTCACTCCACTTCAGACAGACCTCCTCTCCCTGCCAGACATGTGAGACCTCATCTTCTCCACCAACCTTTCCATGCCTGGATGGAGGTACCATTATTCTGTGCTGCTGCTTTGCACCAAAATTGAACCTCTGTTTCATCTGCCAGGTGGGAAGAGAGAAGTTGAAATATACAGTGTCTGCAGTAACTCAATAGGTGCATTTAGTGCTTAGCAGCTTAAATATCTCCACAAGGAGTTTCATCCTGGGTGTTTATATGTCAGTGACCCAAATGGACTACAGAGGAGGGATTTTGGCATGGAGGAGGTCAGGGTGTGGAAGTTAGAGTACCTGTGTCAGGAGGTGATCAGAAAGCTGATGCTGTGCACTTTCCTGCTCTTCGGTGAACTGATTCACTTTGAATGGTCCATTTATTTATGTGACCATCTAGGGGGAAAAAAGTCTTTAATTGCAGGCTCCATAATGTGTTCTTCACATTAAATTCCAAAGTGCTGATTTCAGTTGATTCTGTTTAGAGGTCCATATAGTTTCGTTGGTGAACTGTGCTTATTCTTTAACTCTCTTGGTTTTGATGACGTTATATTCTTTATAACAGCATAAACCACATTTGGAAGCCAGCTAAATATCATTAAACCCTTTGTACAGAGGAAAAGGAAGTTATAACACTAAAAAAAAAAAAGAAAAGAAAATCATGTCATGAAGGAAGACCCATATTTTGACAAAGGCAGACATAATTCCTTCTCTTCGCTGAGCCAAAGTTGGATGCAGCACACAAGACTTGTTTCTCAGACGTGATCTATGTATAGTTGCTTTGAAATTCCTCTTATGGGAGCTTGAGTATCCAGGAACTGTGCAGTGCTGTTTCCTCATCCCTCTTCCCACCCTTCAGCAAATTGTTTTTTTGGCCCCCAGAGACATTATCTTTCCATGTCTTTCCACTGGTCTTGTAGCTGTTCTTACAAAAACCGGGAACAACTGTGCAAGAAGGCCATCCAAATACTTACTGTCTTTTGCTGTAACCAGAGATTAACTCCAAAGTGCAGGGACTAAAAAGCAAAGATCGGTCTTGGAAGGACAACTTTTCCCAACATTAGAGATTATTTCTTCTGGAAACAATTCCTGCAAAGGATTGTTCTGACACAAGGGTGTTTATTAATGAGCAAACTTGTTCATGTCTCTTTTTCAGAAACCCAAATGTTGCATATGATATGATTCCATGATTCCATGACCCATGTTCTAGGTTGTAAACTACACTTAACCCTCTTTGAGAGGGTGACAGAGGAAAAAACAGTAAGGTGATCTTGCCATGCAGCTCAAGATTTTAAAAACATAATAACTGTACTTTTTAGATAGTCAGAACTTAGCCAACCATTGAAAGTGACCCAGTTCATTGAGCAGAGCTGAACAGATGGAATTCCAGCCTCGCCATGCTTGGGTAACTCTCTGAACAATACAAAATCTTTCTTAAAAGCTGTCTCCTGCCTCACACATGTAACATTTGGGAATGTTCTGGTCCCTTCTTGGTTCAGCTTATCACATTTTGGGGTAGAATAGGTGACAGACTCTTAGCACTGGGCTATTATTTGGGTTTTTTCATTAGGGCTTTTAAAAATTCTGCTGTTTTCAGACTTAAAAAAAATAAAAAATCATAGAATCATAGAATGGTTTGGGTTGGAAGGGACCTTAAGGATTATCCAGTTCCAACCCCCCTGCCATGGGCAAGGACACCTTCCACTAGACCAGGTTGCTCAAAGCCCTGTCCAACCTGGCCTTGAACACTGCCAGAGACGGAGCATCCACAGCTTCTCTGGGCAACCTGTGCCAGCGCCTCAGCACCTAATCCTATAGTATGGTCTTTGTTTTCTGGAAAATTTTCTGGAAAATATCTCACAAGGCTCTAGCCCCTGAAATGCAGTGGCTATTTTCCCTTTTTTCATTCGACTTGCCTACTACTGAATGCTAACAAAACATATTTACTGCATTGTTGTGATTTATAGCAAGCCACTTGCTTAGTAACTCTGAGGGACATGGTGCTCCCATGGGTCCCAGACACAAACCACCAGCAGCACCTATGAGCTGGCTGTTACACCAAGGGAGATGAGAGGAAAGATAAAGGGAAAGTAAAAATAACTATGGTCAGAAAGTTACCATCACTTCCTATGGGACAAGAGCAGAGAAAGATGACGGATGAAAAGCTTTGGGTAAGTCACTGATTTGCTAAATCAGAGCTGAGCATGGCAGAGGCACCCTCTTGGAGATATAGTATTGCAAGTTCTCCTCAGAGCAAACTGTCCAGGGCTCTGATGCTCATGGAATGACAGCAAGAAGCTAGCTTAGGTGAGGAAGGCTTCAACCTAAATGCAGGAAAGTGCGCACAAAAATTCTGTAGGGCTTTAATCTTCCCACATGCCTGAATACCTTAGAAAACTGGCTCTATTCCAAATTCATTTTGAAGTGACTCCAGCAAGCTCTCTGCTTCTCTTAGTCAGAAATGTTTTAGGGTCTCTGTGCTTCTTTCATAATAAACTGATAGGTTATTGATTAGATATGGCTTGGTAAGAAAAAATATAAATATGGGATGAAGTTTTTTGATCTAATGGACAGTGTAGGCAGAAGCACACATGGGTGTAGGTTGGTTAGGAGGGTTTTTAGCCATCTAGGAGGTGGCTCTGAGCCGCTGAAGCTCACTCCCTTCCTGCTAAACTTCAGCAAGCAAGACCAGGTAGAGCCCAGTGGGTATATCTGTCATGGCTTCCCACAAGTAAGGGCTCTCTGAACCATAAGACCTTCCCCTCCAGTCCTTAAATAAAGATGCCTGCACTTATAGCTAGTACTCGGTATTTCTCCTAGTGGAGACATCTGAAAAAAAAGAGACAAAATCTTCCCTCTTTTCCAGGTTGGTGTGATGGCCCACTCAAGAGGCAATGCAGACCACTGTTTTATCACCACCTTTGTTATAGCTATTCGGCAGATGAAGGGCTATTATCAGTGCTTTTCGTTCGCACTTTGTTCATTGTCTTTTCTTTAAGAACAGGTCCCTTAAGTCTGTCTGTATGGTAATGGGAGGCAAAAGAGGTACCTATAATCTAACCCCAGTACCAACAACACTTGCTAATAACCTTAACTAGGTTCTTGGCATGTGGGCAAGTCCCTATCTTCCTGGGAAGGTTTCAATCAACTTGTACAAGTCTCTCCTTCTCCTGCCCCACTTTGTGTGTACAACATTAGGTTGCAGATAGCTCTGTTGCATGGAAATGGCTGCAGTCACCTTTGTAACAGCACTGTTCATCACACAGCCTTGGTCAGCAGCCCCCTCTCAGACAGACACCCAGTGCTGAGTCATGAGCACATCTGCTCTTTTTTGGGGAGTTGGCAGAGACACCTGCCGTATTACCTCCTGGCTGAAACAAGAACAGAAATTAAATGCAAAGACCCTATTGGTCATCAGAAATAGCAAGTCACAGGAGAGGAGCTCTTCTCTGATTGCTGTCAGCTCAGACTATAAAACACTGGAGGATGCTCCAGTGGCTGGGTGAGGTTCATATCCACACCCTGAACTCATCAAGTATTTCTGTTCGGGGTACTCTGGGATTTATAAATGCTAGATGAGACACACTGTAGCCCTGTGGTAGGCAAGGATTACACAAGTTTGTTAGCAAAAACTGCTCTATAAAGCTGAGGGTAACATGGCCAGATGGGAATAGCCTGGAGTAGCCTAACTGCTGCCTCACAGCCCCATTTTCTGTGCTGTCCAAACCAGGACACTTGGTAACAGGCGATCCTGGCTACGCTGCTCAGGGCAGTCCTGAACCTTGCAGCAGGCATGCTGCAGTCCAGGGGTCAGCCATCATTTGCCCTTCACCATTGACACAGCCAGGGTTCAATTCACAGGCTCATAACTCCTTGGATGTGCTTTCCTCACTGGGCAGAGGGCAGGGGCTGGCTGCCCCTGTCCAGAGCACCCTCTCCTCTTGGAAGGCTGCAAATTCTCTTCTTGAGGCAAATAATCTTTGCTAAGCCTCTGCCCCAGCCACAGTGACATCCATTTAACTGATAGAGAGATGCAAAAAGCAATCATCTTGTTTGATCCAGCAGGAAGCTGGACAAAGGAAAACTATCCCCAGTATAGTAATGCCTGGCATGAGCCTAGTAAGGGTTATAATTAGGTGGCATTAATTAGTGCCAGAAAAGGCTATTGTGTTTTATACTAAGCCTTTGGCTAAAAGATAGGAGCAAAATACTTTTCTTGGGGGGAAAAAAAAATCCATGTATATTTTCTTGTTTTACTAGTAAGGATTTTTAATCAGTTGAATGAACTTGTATGTACTAGTTAACTTTGCTGGAGTTTAGTGGTTGTATTTAAAGCAGATTTTATCCTAGAATGATATTAATTTGATAGGATCCCTGATCTGTAAAACCATTGGTTATCTTGGTCTCTCCTGATAAGAAAAAAAAAGTGCCGAGGGTTTCCAGTTGGTGAGCACATTTGGGCAGAATCTTTCACACGTCACAAATTGCAGATGGGAGGCAGTGATCTCGAACATGCAGTCACATTGCGTGACCATCTGACACCTTCCATTTAGAAAAATAATACTTTCCTCACAGCATACGCTCCCTGCTGCAACCAGCACCAAAAATTATGCCTGGGAGAGCTGTTCCTCCTAGACTAAGGTCTTAAATATTTCTTAGGCTGCTTTTAAAAGATTCATGCAGCAGCACCACCTCACTCACATCCTGCTAAACCAGAGAAAATACTGAAATTCTTCCCCAGACAGTGTTAATCTCAAAATAGCTGAAAAGAACAAAAGGGGGAAAAAGACAGCAGGAAAATTATATACTCACGCTAGTGAGGTGAACAATGGAAGGCTCTTGTTATATGTGTAATTCAAACATGCATGTGTAAAACACCACACAGACTTAACTCCTATAGCTACCAGTTTCTCAGCTGCATAAAATCCCACAACTGTGGGGAAGTTCAGCTTTCAAGTGCCCTGGTTTTGTGCATAATTCCTTTTGACAACGTAGTGCACTGACGCTCATTCATTTGAAATAGCAGTGACCATTTCAGGGTGTCCTTTGCTATATATTGAGGTGTCAGTAGTGATAAAAAAAAAATCTTTACTCTTTAAGGACAAAGCCATGTGAATTTAAAGGCTGACATCTCACACCAGCCTATTGCATCCTCTTTGTTACTATGTCCCTGTAAATACCAAGAATAAAAATTAACCTACACTCATTCTTTCTACCCAAGTTACAAGACTGGTTAGGAACACATTTTTTAATCCATGATATTATCAACAGTGGGATGGTGTGACCTGAAACAGGAGGCAGCTCCTGCTGTCCTACCTGACCTTACCAAGTGTACCTATCTTAAAGACTGGGCCATGTTTTCCCATTCACCTGCCAAGCAGATGTGCCCCAGCAGCCACATCAGCCAAGCACTTAAATTCTACAATGCCTTCCTCCCCACATCACACCGTCACCATTTCAAGTCTGACATCCTGTTCAAGTCTCTGTGTGCCCAACTGCCATTGATACCCATGAAAAAGAGATAGCTGTTAAAATGTGGGAGTCTTCCCAAAGAGAGGGGCACTGGCAGGATGTTTTACCACTGACATTTAGTGACATTATTAGTGACACTGCAGACTGACTGTAGGGTAAACATCTCTCCCCACTCTATCTATCCCAACTCAC
Organism: Nestor notabilis; assembly: GCF_000696875.1. Taxonomy (NCBI): domain Eukaryota; kingdom Metazoa; phylum Chordata; class Aves; order Psittaciformes; family Psittacidae; genus Nestor; species Nestor notabilis. Next base: position 28,857 of record NW_009922122.1, read on the forward strand.
AGGGATATGCCCCTCTGGCTGCTGTGATGTGACATGAGCGACAGCACGACCTTGCAAGGGTCTCTCACACCAACCACAGAGGGCTAAGACAGACCCCAGGGCACATCTCCTCCCAGCACCTTAGCAAGGACTCCTCCAGCCTCTGGGAGTTTTAATGAGAGTTTTACCTCACTGCAGATTTCTGGCCATTAGGGCTGACTTGAGCCCACCAAGCAGCGTTACAAATACCCATCATGCAGAAATAGCAATTAGTGTCTGCCACCATGGGCCAAGTTTGAATTCATGGACCAGAGAAGAAAGGCTCTATCTTCTCGCCTGTGTTCTGGCACAGCCTTTCTACACCCTGAGCCCTGGACCAGCTCTTTGAAAGATGAACTTCTCCAGGGTCCCATCTTGTACTTTCCAGCTCAGGCTTCCACAGACCTCCTTCCCACAGCATCCTCTCCTGTAAGGTCCTCTTAGCTAAGCAAGCGTGATGCTGCAGCTGTGTGAAGACTGTGCTGCTTTCACAAGGCACACGTGACATCTGGGCACAGTGTTACCCCCTCTTACTCCTCCCTGGCAAAGTGGTGTGTGCTGCACCTCCAGTACTGAGGCTATGTGTGGTGTGTAGGTGCTACGTCTGCACCAGGACCCAGAGGCTAGGGAAGTACCATGCATCGAAGCTGGGAGGACAGGGAAGTACTGGTTCATGGCAGACAGCCAAGACCAAAGTGAGGGAGATGTTCAGCTTCTTCTCTGCTCCTCTAGCTCCTTCTGTGGATGTGCACACCACCATGGCTGGTGCCAGCATGTCTCTCTGCACTCCCACAGCTGAGTTTCACATACGTGGTGTTTAGCTAGACAGAGGCCCCTTCTGTCCCTTCCACCAACAGCCATGCTACACATGCAACTTTCTATCCCCGGAATTACCTACCCACATGGTCATGGGACTGCTTCTTGTAGAGAAGGGGTTGCAGTTTTAGGCAGGACTGAAACACTTTGAGCTCCAAAACAAAATTTCTCCCCTTGAACCCACAAGTGTCAGACCCTGATGTATCTCCCTCCTGGGACTATATAAACAGAATATGGACTTCAGTGTTTTGTTTTAACGGTTTATAGGCACCTATTTAGATCATCACAGCCAGTGACTGCTGCTTAGCGAGGATTACGGGCCTCAGGTTTACTTCACAAAAGCAAAGATCAAATGCTTATCAGAGATTAAAAAAAGACCTAATGACTTCCCAGAATGAGCCTTTCTTCCCAATGGTAGTACTGCTTGCTCGGAGGAGCCTGTGGGAACTCAGAATGAGAGCCAAGTCCTCCCTGTAGCTCAGGACAGCCTATGCTATTTTGGGGCAGATGATTGGATACCCAAACCCCAGACTTTTCCCCCTTTAATCCTACTTTTCTGAGCTGTTAGCTTAAAAGTTGTGACCTACTGCTTATATCTCATCCTTGCGCCTGCCAGGAGTCATTGCCGTGTCTGGATCAGTAAGGCTGAGCCAACTGGTGAACTTGTCTCATTATCTCCTTGCCGAAAACTTACAAGCGTTACTTATTCTTGGATACTTGTAGTATTTATGCTTTTCCTACCCAGAAGATTAGCTCAGGCATAGCAGAGCTCAGAGCACAAACCCATCTTTTGGCATTAACTTAGCCTGGGCTGACTGTCATTTTACAGTAGTTTGCACAAAAAGAGTAACTAGCAACAGCACTTACAAAGCATAGATTTTATTGTATTGGTTTAGCTCATATTGTTTGCTTTAAATTTATATTGTGCTTTAAATGCCAACCATTAAAAGTATTAGGACAAGGTTTGCCCTCAGTTTACAGCCCCTCTCCCAGTAGCTTATAAGAGAATCCAATGTGCAGCTGCTCTCATTGTTCTTTAGTTGTGCAGTAGAAGTCAGAGAGAGTGTCCAGAGCTGTAACATACCCTGTAGTTGTTTCACTTCCAGACAAGATCTCCATCTGGAAATCCAGGTATGGAACCAGGCAAAGTGCATTAGAAAGCTGAATTTTGTTCGATTCGCTTATTCAGTCCACTCTGACCCCCAACCTATATCCTTGCTCTCTGTCTGGGTGCAGTGATGCAAAAGGCAATAAGGGACTAAAAAGCCTCATCTTGTCTTTAGCAATAAGTTATTCTGAGTTGCCTTCAAGCCTAAGGAAGATCATTCCATTTTCTAGAAGAGTACTTTATTAATGTATTCTTTCGACTGTTATTATCCTCTCGTGTTGCTTTGCTTTTTTCTAGTCTGTCCTCATGTTTCCTGTAAAACACAGCTCTTAAATAGCTTCAGCCATGCATACGGAACTTTCTATGGATGTTCTTAATCTGTGAAAACAAGAATCGTAGCAGAGAAGCTAACGCAGCCCTAAGTACAGAGACGCCAGTGACACTTCTTCAGGGCCTTTAAACTGGAGAGTATGAAATGTCGGCAGTATTTACACAGAAGTCTTCCTATCACAAACAGTGTAAAACTAACTCTCTCCAGCACCACTGTCAGGACACAACAGAGTTGTTTGTTGTATTTTTTGATGAGGACCAGGGTGGCAGAAGATGAGGAAACAGGTGGGGAAGTATTGCCAAATGCTGACCGGGAGGGCAGAGACCCTGTGAATCTGACAAAGTGAACAATACACGAGTTGCTTGAGAGCTGTCCTGGGCAGAGTTTTCCAGGCACACCTGGTGAGGGCAATGTCACAATTTGTCCAGAATTCCTCAGTGGAAGTCTGAAGCAAAATCACAGCTGTCTGCCAGGCTCAGCTTTGCCTTTACTTACACTATGTCCAGGTCTCTCAGCTTCTGTAAGATAGTTTAGGTGTGAGGCAAACTGGACAATGTTTCATTGGGAAACTTGAAATATATTTTGCCATGTAACCCTCTGACTGTGCATTAACAGCCAGGTCTAGGGACAAAAAGGCAGACACAGCCTATCCCAAGGAACCAGCAGCAGAAAAGAATCCAACAGGATCCTTCTGTTGAAGGTCCTGATTTTGTTGAGCATTAGGTCTATAATGTATATTATATCACTACAATGACTGAAAAAGTCCTTGAAAGAAGCAGAGGATCTATAAGAGCAGGGAGTTGGTAGCAAGAGCTGAGGAATACACAAATGGCAGAAAAGCACTAACACTTCCCTCAGGAGGAAGCACATCAGAAAGGACAAGAAAAAAATGGGATCTGAAGATCCAGTTGTAAGAGAACCAGTGGAGGTGTCTAAGTAAGGAGAGCTGAAGGTGTCTCCAAGGTGGAAAGCAGCAGGTGACAGGCAAAGTGGTGTTCTACCTGAGGTTAAAGTAAAAAGGGAGGCAGGAGATTGGAAAAGCAAAATATTTTGTGAAGTTATGATTTTAGGAGCACCATCAGAGAGGGTAAAAGAGTGGAACTGGTCCCCAGAGGGACTTGGGAGAGCAGAGAGAAGACACCACAGGTTTGTACAATAGGGAAGCACAAGGAGGTGGCAGCAACCCAGATATGTTGATGAAAAACTCTTCTGTTGTCGTGCAACTCTTACTGGAGGTGGAGATGGAGCTCTAGCAACAGCTTGAGCTGAAACTGCGCTGGAAAATCACAGAGCCTCTCCTGCCCTGCAACAGGAGCAGTTTGAGGTCAGCAGATAACGGGAGCAGAGGCTGCCTTGCACAAAACAGGCAAATTTGGGAAGCAGAAAGCCTTGTGCAAACCAGATGTTTTAATGTGCTAACTAAAATAACTGTAAAGCTGAATTTTAGGGATAGGTCAGCTTTGACCTTATGTGGCAATTCACATCTAGGATTATAGGCTTTTCTGCTCTCTCACAGTCATTATCTGGGGCAAAAAGTGCTAGCTGTTCCCAGGAAGCTGTGGTGTTCCCTGCACTGGTAAGGCAGAAAAGCGTTAATAAGGAAAAAAATTACTTAATCAGATCTATTATCCTGTGTCTTTCAGAGACTTTATTACAGCATCAGCATCTTTCTTCTTCCAGATGTGCTGAGTAATTCTAGTTCCTCTGAAAGTTTAAGGTAGCTGCAGACATTTAGCTGCTTTGAAAATTATGCAGTACCATACTCACCATTTACTCACCCTTAAGAACTCACCAGTTCTTCAATGCTGTATGGATACTGCCCTATGGTTCTTGATTCTAAAATGCAACCAGAATCAAGCATAACCATCAAAGGCACTTTAGATATGGCCTCTGTGTCTCAGCTCATGCTTTGGCAAAATGCAGGTACCTTTTACACACGGATAAGTATGTGTCGTGGTTTAAGCCCAGCCGGCA
>NW_009922123.1:0-61242 GCF_000696875.1 Nestor notabilis
TAATTTTTCTATTTATTGCTGCCGTATGCTGATATCTTTTGACATCAAAATAGTGCTTGTTCCTTTTATCACTAATTCCAGCCTTTTAGCTAATGCTTTGGATTATTAGTGGAAATATTAAGCTAGTATATTTTTTTTGTTGTTTGTTCTAAGTTCTAGAATGAAATTACTGTATAGATCTGTTAAGCTAAGTCCTTTTTGTTCATAAGTAGAAAAAATTGGCCACAAGATAAAGGAAGTATCCCTTAGTGAGTACCATTCATTCAGAGCATACATTAGGGTTAAATCTAAAAACTAGAGATGTGATAATGTAGTAATATAAATATTAAAATATTTGTACTTTCTCGATTAGGTAAGAGGTGAGGGAGTTGAATATACCTTCTATCTAGTTTTAATTTTAAATCATAATTTTTAAGAGTTGGTTATGGTTTCCTGATGAGACTAGAGAAAAAATCTTGGGTTGTTACAGAAAAATAGATAGCTTTTTTTTTTTTTTTTTTTTTAATGTATGTAGAAAGAAACCTTGCACAACTCAGAAGATTTAAAACTATTGAGTTGTTTTTTGTCTATAGTCAGTATTACTAATAATTGAATTAAGCACTGTTCTGTTTTACAAGTGAACTCTTAACTGTATTTCAATATATCTGTCCTTCACAGATATGGCTTTAAACTTCAATTCAGTGTGTTTATTACTTATAAATTATACCTAATATAGAGGGCTCACAACTGGGTTATCTCGAGGAGTGAAAATTTTTTTTACAGTAATAGTGCCTTGGAAATTACATTATATATCAGAGCATTTTATTAAGATGGTTTTGCCAGCTGAAGTATAAGAGTTTTTTTTGTTTTTTGGTTATGCTGTGTCTGAAATCACATATGGAAATGGCTTAGAGCCTACATTAGCTGTTCATAGAACACCACTGTCATAAACGTCTCATTTATTTTTTTGATCTCGAATTGCTCATGGAAGAGAGGAAGAGCCCCTGTAATGTGAATGGGAAAACAGATGCAGATAACTGGCATGATCTTGTGAGGATATAGGACTGAGTGCTTACTTTAATGGAGTTAAAGTTTATGTCCTGACTTGTCTTTTCGCTGTCTCCCATCACACCTGTTCTGTTTCCGTTTGTGGCTAAACAGAGCCCAGGCTCAGCAAAACATTTGGATTAACTTCCCATTTATTTGAAGTAATATAAACACTGAAGAGCTAAATGCTTTTTTGAATCCAGGACTCTGGAGGTTGCTTCTTTTGTTTATTTCAGAATCCTTCAAAAGAATTCTGATTATTACAAGTGGATTGCTCTCTGGAATGATCTGTTGAATTGCTAGAGACAAATCAGCTGTGTGGGCTACTGGCTGGGCTATTTGGTTGGCATATTGAAATCCTGCAGATTCTTACATATGTATTAGAGAGATTATTTTTGTGTTATTATTGCTGAGTTTGTTGCTTAACTGTTTTCCTAAACAGTTATGTTTAATAGATTGTAACTGTGTCTAGTTACCCAAGTGTAGTTTGACTAATTCCATGGACAGTCCACTGTCTTTGAAAGAGCAGGGACCACGTAAAAGAGCTTTTTGTCTTCTAACAACATTTAAATTGATGACTCTGGTGATTTAATCAAGTGAAGAGAGGTTCCTAAGTTTTAATGTTGAAAACAGGAGCCAACCATCATCCATCATCTATCTGAGTGACACACTACGACTTCTATGTTGGTCGGCTTGATGTCAGGGTTTTTCCCCTTGGGCCTCTAGATGAGAAACCACTGTTGTGATGTCTTCTGAAGAACCAGAATTATTTCCTTTCCAAGTCTGCCTCTGTTCTTTCATCTGTAACATTTTAAAAATTGTGTTTATAGTATGCTTCCTTTTTCAGAGATGCTTGCAGTTTTAATCCATACTTGGCCTCTGTGTTTGAATGTTCCCATTTCTCTTTGCCAGTTTTTTGGCTTATGAATACTGTTTTGATTTCTAGGGTTTCTCTGTTGTTTGGCAGTTAAGTATTAACAGTTTAATGTTAAATTTGCATAATAGCAAGAGTGACTTGAGTCATTTGAAGCAGGAGGAGATGTGATTTTTATTTTTTTCTGTGAGTGGAGGGATGGAAAAGGAAATGGTCTATTGTGCTTAGATTGGTTCAGTGTCTTTTTTTTTTTTTTGCCATTAATGAGAGTATACCTGTAATTGTGCATTTTCATAATATAAGACATACTTTTCCATTAAACTGTAACTATGCTTAAAAGTCAGGAGGCTTTATTCTAATCTCATTTTTTTGCTGCAAAAGGGCAGAGATTTAAAAAAGGGGGGGAACCCCTTTCAAAATAAAAATTTAATCATTTGAACTTGAGGGGTTTTTTTTCCCTGGAAAACAAAAAAAAAGAAAAAATCAATAAGCCTTTTCTTGGATTTCGGCAACTCTCAAGTGCTAAATTTGTCAAAAGACTGTTCAGGTAATTTCCTGCTTCTGTGGCTTTCTGCAAAGAATCTGTAAATTATGTCTCCATAATCTTTTATTATGCTGAGCCTTAGAAGTTGTTACTAAGCATGCTTGCAAGTCTTCCATAACCTGCTTAATTCTGTGTATCTATTTTGTGAAAAATTGGAGATGTGTGTGCTAGCTTTCCCACAGTGTTCCTGCCTGCTCAGAGCCTCAGCCCTGACTGACAGTGCTGTTCTGCAGATATCAGAGGAATTCCATCAGTGTGAATTTGGTCACTGTTCTCTCTTGTATAGGGCCTTGCCAGTAACCTAGACAGCTGTAGTGCTTGTTTGAGATGTGAACAGTATCTCTGCGGAAAGCAGTTCCCTTGACTTTTTTGTTTGTTTGGGGGTATTTTGCGGCTCATACGGCAGTTATCAGAAGACAGGTATCAATTACTGTCCCTAGTGACTGGTGTAGATAGGACTGAGCACCTACTGTTTTGTTTCTTCCAAAACACTCTTGTGTTCTTAATGCAGTCTCTTTTGGTCAGGAAGAAAGGAGGCCTGTCATTCATGATTTATTACCATGAAGCTGTCTGCAGGAAGAATTGTCAACAGGCTGTTGTCTGGTGCACTGTGGCAGAGGCATATTTATCTTAATGAAATGGAAGCAAGGATTTAGCTTTGAGCTCATTGTAAAGAGTGTCTTTGGGATGACCGAGGGACTTTGTTAAAAGACAGAGGAAGATAGATCAACAGATTAAGTGGCTTTTTAAGACTTTATCTCACCACCCTTCATTTGGTGTAGAAGGGTTTTCCTGCCTCTGACTTTATCTCAGTTGGTAGATGTCTCTTCAAGCAGTTACCAAAAAAAAAAAAAAGCTCATCTGTACTTGCCTTTCAATGTTTACTGCATTTTTATAACACAACATAAAGGCGAGGATTTGCAAAGCTGGATTTTGAAGTCCACTGGTATTTTTAAGATTAGAGGTTTTGAAATAAACATGATCTAGGAGGCAGGCAACCCTAAGCTGGGATGTTTGGAGGTGAGTAGTGCAGTCAGTATTTGCCCTTCAGCCTCCAGCGGTTTGCAGCTCGTGGTGTCAGAGTTGATGTCCTTCTGTTTAACACAGTATGTGTAACAACATGAGCAGTGCAGCTGTTTGCTGAAAGTAGCGTCAGTGTGTGGAAGGACAAGCCTATTAGCATTTTGCAGTAGACGGAGCTGCTGACAGAGTTGAAGTCTGATGTCTGTTCACAGAATTGACTGGACCTTTACCTGAATACTGCACACAGCAATAGTGAGATTCAGTGTATTCCCTTCTGAAAATGCTGCATTTCTACTTTTCAAGTTGTCATGTGAAGGTGATGGTGCCCCTTTAACTTACTAACTAATGGACTGCTGTTGTGAAAGATAGTACATTATTTTTGCTAATATCAGCTCAAGTCTTTAACTACATTCCTGGTTTTATTGCATCCCTGCATAGTTGCAGCATATTACCAGCTCAGACACAGGATTCTTGAGTAAGGTTTCCTAACAGCCAGTAAACCCAGTTGTAGCAGCTACCTGATTCCTTTTTAGACAGACTTTTGAAGAGACGCAAGCTATATAAATGATGACTTTATATTATTACCTCTATTTATGTACAAGCTTAAGGTATAGATGGTTTTCTTCAAACTCATGGGCAGACTCAACAGAACACTTAGGATCTTGGTCATGTGCAGTGATTTTAAGTGATTAATTATAGTTTGCCACATTATTACTGATGGAAGCAAATTTGTCAGGGACTGAACTATGAGAATTCTGTGGATATGGATCAGTAATATCTTTTATTTTGTTTTATTTATTTTCTGTGCATCTTTTTTGTTCACCCCATTAATTTCTTTATTCTAGTAATTTTACTAATTGTTTATGTACTGCTTCAGATTTCAGCTGTCATATTAAAGCGTTAACTTTATTCTTGTGATAAAGTGTTTTCTTTCATGTCATAGCTCACTGCTGTTGCAACTTTTCTCTATATTACCATTTCCAATGACTTTGAATAAAAGCAAGTAAGTGTACCCTAGTTTAGTAATGTATGAATGTCGTGGTTTAAGCCCAGCCAGCAACTTGGAACCACACAGCCGCTCGCTCACTCCCCCCCTTTCCTTCCTCCCCCCACTCCCGGAGGGATGGGGAGGAGAATCGAAGGAATGTAACTCCCACGAGTTGAGATAACAGCTCTCCAGTAACTAAGGTATAATACAAACCACTACTGCTACCAATAATAATGATAAGAGGAATAACAAGGGAAAAGGACACAACCGCTCACCACCCGCCGACCGATACCCAGCCCGACCCGAGCAGCGATCTGGGCCTTCCGGGTAACTCCCCCCAGTTTATATACTGGGCATGACGTGCTGTGGTATGGAATACCCCTTTGGCCAGTTTGGGTCAGGTGTCCTGTCTCTGCTTCCTCCTGGCTTCCCCTCCTCTCTGGCAAAGCATGAGACTGAGAAAGTCCTTGGTCAGAGTAAACATTACTTAGCAACAACTAAAAACATCGGTGTTATCAGCATTGTTCCCAGACTGAAAGTCAAAAACACAGCACTGCACCAGCTACTAAGAAGGAGAAAAAATGACTGCTGTAGCTGAACCCAGGACAATGAAATTTAAGACTTCAGCAGATTCTCAGTGCTAATAAGGGACATTACCCAAAGTTTTACACTTAAATACTTTTATGCCATAAAAGATTTTAGTTGCTTTAGTTAGAGATTCAAATATGAATGGAAGTAGCTATTTGATGTATATGATCATAATATACAGCCCATATTGCCATCAGCATCATCTAGTGTGTAGCTTAATTTTTTTATTTATTTATTTATATATATTTTTTTTTACATGAAAGGGCAAGGTGGTGGGCTGGAGTTTATCTTTCTGTAGCTCTGAGCAGAGATGCCCACTGCAACCTCTTGAATTCTGTGTGGTTGTCCTCTGAGATGTGTCAGGTGTATTTAACTATTGCCTTTCAGCAGTGCTGGTCTGAACTGAAGTGTTCTCACTGTGCTGGAGAAAGACCTGTGTTTGGATAACTGCTGGCAGAGCTGCCTGTTGCATGCAGGAGTATTCATTAATGGGATCAATCCATGAAGGCTGCAGAAGTGAGGCATTGGAATGTGCTTGTGTTCACAGTTAACCTGCCATGAACCCAAACTCAAACTGAAGTGGTTTCTTTACAGATTTAACTGTGAATATGTGAAACCTGGCACTCTCTCCAATATTTTAATATTTGGTAATGCTAAGATATGTGGTAGCAGGTAGTCCACTAAGGTTATTTAACAGGGCTGCCCAATCCTCAGTAGGGTAGAGGTTCCCTCGTTGTGGTTCACAGCGTGAAAGGTGTGGGATTCAGATCTTGAATTTAAAGTCTGTCTGTAAGTAGAAACATGGAGAAAGGAGGTGGGGCTATAGCAGCTTGTCTGTCTTCTCTGGTATGTGATGGCTATTTGCCCTGTCAAGGATTGCGATAGTTAATAGAACTCAAAAGAGGAAAGAAAAAAAAAGAAAAAAAGAAAAGGTGAATTTGCAGGACACTCAGCCAACAGACCACAGCAATGGTAAAAATTATGTTCTTGCATTCTTTGTAGCTGTGAATTAAACACTCCAATTCATTATATATACTTTACTAAATGAATGTATTCTACAAGATAAACTGAAGCAGGTAAAAATTTGGCAAAACCTTAACATCTAAATGAAATCAGAGTCATTTTCTGTAGCTGAAGATGAGAGAGATTTGCTAAATTTGGCACGTGTATAGGAAAATATGCCAAAAGATAGCAGCAGTGGTGAGGCAAAAATGAGTCATCTCCAGTTCTGTGAACCAGATGGAAATTTTTCTTTTAAGTGGAGGTCAATTTTATAGCTATAATAATATCAGAGCTCATTGAAAATGTCTGTGAAGACAATTTTTTTTTACCCAAAAATGGTTTCTGTTAAAAGAACTTTTCTTCTTATATCAAATGTTCTATTTCCATTAAAAATTACAACTTTCATGCAAGACTGAAAATGATGTATAAAGTTTTGAAAGGCAAGTATTTTAATAGATGCAGATAGCAAAACCAAGGAATGATAGATCAGATTTTCATATCTGTTTCTCTGAATAACCTTCAGTAAATGTTACCCTCAATTAATTCACTTCCATGGAGTTTTGTAAATTTGTTTTAGAGAACTCTAGGATTAACAATAAGCAAAAGAAGCTCAACAATGCAGTTACTGAAAAGAACAGAAGGAGAACATCCTCCTTGCCCTACAAGGAAGAAATCTGTGGTTTTACGGTTTCTTTTAAGTACTCTTTAGAGAAGATTTTTGGGGTAATTACACTTTCGAGAGCTTCTGGCTGTCTTATTTTCAGAATAAACAGTGAGCCTGGTTTTGTTATAATAAAAATTATAGATGACTGAAGGAATTTTGCATAACAATAGGTGAATCATCTATGATTTATCCTGGGAAGGTCTACTTGTTTAAAAATGGGAAAATAGTATCCTAAGTAAATAACTTGAAACCAGAGATGGCATTTAGCCAATTATCTTAAACAAACAGAAGGCCATATAGAACATCTCTTCCCCTCCAAACTTGTCATAAGAAAGGAAACTAACAAGCACTGGTTAAATTAAAATTAAATCTACTCTATCATTGTCAGAATATGTCTCCCATTCCAGAAATACCTGGCCAAATTGGTTACTTTGTTTTTCGGCTGAGAAACCTTTTACAGTCATACATTGTAACAAGATTTCAATACCACAGTATGTTCATTACACAGGGAAAAATAAAACCAGTTTATTAGCCAGTCTTTCAGCTGAATTTCTCACTGTTGGTATGGAAAACACAAGGATCTTCCTAATCTGTGTTGCTGTCACTTTGTAATGCAGTATGTCTTCCTCCCCCCTTGTGTACTTGCTTATGCTCACTGCCTTAAAGAGATGAGAGAAGCAACCTGAGATAAAGGAGGATTTAGAGCAAGACACATCTCCTGAAGCTGAGAACTGCAGGCATAGCACTAGTGTAGCTTCCTTATGTGTCTTTTAGAAATATCTGAGGGCTCGCCTTGGTTTAAATACTGGTAGCATGTGCGCTTTTATTGGCCCAAGATGTTTAACAACTTGTTAGGGATCATCTTCCACTTCTGAATGCATGCTGCTAATTTGTGTGCAAGAAGGTAATGACTCTGTGTGGAAAGGACTACCAAAAATACACAAATTAGAGGTTTAGGGTTTTTTCCCCCACAATTTTTGGAAGCATTTCTTCATGTTTGGTTAGAGATTTAATAGGAATTTCACATCAATACAAAATCATCCTCTTTATGTAAATATTTACTTTCACATTCAAATATCTATTAAAAATTTGCATGATTCTTAAGGATCTTAATCCTCCCAAAGGGCATCTCACTTGTGCGTAATGGTTCTTGGGAGAAGTAGCTTGTTTTCTGGTTTTGCCAGGGAGATTGCTTAAACACTCTTAGAAAATTAATAGAAACATTCCAAACTGTAAAAGCTTTTTAGGCAGCAGCAAGCAATAACATCATATAAAATGCTTGTGCTATATTTGGGCATAAACTCTTATTTTTACATAGGAGTTAGGCATTTATGTTTGCTTTTTAGTATGAAATGCTAAGGTTTTGAGTAACAGATAAAGCTTTTCTGCAAGGGATTTTTGAACTCTATGGAGTTCTCCTAAAAATTACATGAAGGCAGTAAAGTGTGAAATTACATAAACTTTATTTGAATGTAAAAATTATTTTTCTTATCATTTGCTATTCAGCCCTTCTTAGAGACACACACACACAGAGAGTGGTGTTTTTTTTTTTTTAGGCAGGTACTACATTTCATGACCATCTCTATTAGTAACAGAGTTAGAATATACATACAAATCGGCATGAGGAAAAGGAAGAAGACAATGAGGAAGGAGACAGTAGGCTCGAAGCAAAAGTCTAGGGAGATTGTTCTTATATTTTCATTTTATAAGATAAGAGTTGGAGGAGAATATATTGGTTAAGGCAAGAGTAGCGAGTGGCTTGGTAATTAAGATGCAAAGGAAGAAGAATTAGAAGCAACAAGTGCAGGAAAACAAGCAGCGGCAGAGAGATGTTACTGAGAGAGGGTCAGGACCGAGTGTCAGTTGGGATGTGTCAGGAGCAAGTGAGAGATCCAAGCCAAAGAGAGTCATGGCATTGCTTGCTGTGAGTGTGCTAGAGACATCATGATCTCTGTGTTTTCTTGCATGGATTGTAAGCATGAACGGATGCTTTATTTTGGAGGGAGGAACACATCTAATGCAGTGAGATCAATCAAGGTGTTAGCTGTTTCAAAATGGCAAATGAATTGGTGCTTATGGACAGTTTCTTAACACGTACATAAGTGTATCAATCAAATAAACAAAGGACAAAACAGAAGGTGGTATGCTTAGCATCATTAAGCTTTGCAGCATGTGCTGTACAGTGCCAGTCCGTTTCAGGCACTGGTGTTAGCACTAGTTTATAGTGTTATTTCTTAACATATGCTTTATAGGAAGCTTTATTCTTATTGCCCTTGTGCTTCTGAGTGGGTTTGTAAGATCTGTTTTCTTTTAGATCAGCATGTAACAATTAAATGTACATCTAATTAAAATTGCAGTTTCTGGGAAATGTTGCTGATCTGATTATAATTTTGTCTGTCATAAAAACTCTAGACTTAATATATGTCCCTTGTTGTTACATGACTTGGGAATAAAAGGGGGAGGTACATGAGAAATGGGGTTGAAAAAAGTTGGTTTAGGTCTTTGAAGATAAGGCCAGGAATATTAAATCACATGTTTTGATGGACAGCACTATAAATCCTAAAAATTGGGTGTGTTTTAATAAATATTTTGCTTATGGTTAAGCCACATAAGTATACACTTCAGGATTTTTAAAGCTTTCTTTATTTGCATAAGTATTATTAGAAGAATAATATTTTGAGAAGCTGTATTTCTATAATGAAGGTCTAATTGCAAAAATTAAAGGGAGTTGATTGTCCAAGGACAGTCGTCCCCATGAACCCCCATTTAACTGGAACACTTCAAACCAAACCAAGTCAACTCAAAACTCTACAGTCTTTGTTCTTTGTATTAATTTAAAAGGCTGTGGTGTTTCTTCATGATCTTATCTTTTGGTTTGTTTTGATGGAACTAGCTTTAGCCACAAATAATAAACAGTTCTAAATGCACAAAACCCTGGTGGATTTCTGGCACAGATATGAAAACTCAAATTTAAGTTATCATTTCCTTCAGACCTGCTTGTATTTCATATGGCAAAACAGAGTCTACCAGTGAAAAGCAAACTAGTATAATTCAGGATGTACAGGCCACGAGTCACAGAGAGACCCCAGAAACTCTTGAGATTTTGCTTTTATCATCGATTTTGCCCCCTTTTTTTCAAGCTGTGAAATGAAACTGAACAGATGTGTAGTCCCATGTGGCTGTATGAAACAGGTGCAGTCACAAGTAGAGACTTTCTAGACTTCTAAAATTGACAACATATAATTGTAATACCTTTTTTTTTTTTTTTTTTTAGTAAAATATCTTGTTAAGACACCTTGATTACTTTCAGTTTGATATTACCTATTTTAGTAATGATTGAAGTCTGGTTTTGCTAGGTTCTGCCCACCATTAACAGTATGATATAGTGCTGTGTGTTTCTGCCAAAAGCAGCACCTTCCAGAAAGCTCTTAGCATGTCATAAAGTAAATATAATCAGTCTTAACAATGATGTATTAATCATGTAAGTATTTCTTGAGAAAGCAAAAAATGAGAGCTGGAACATCTGTGCAGTTTTTATTTTTGCAGTTTGCAATTCTACCTCTGTGTTCTTTTCACTGCATCTGGATATTGCTTTAATTTCCTAGTTAAGTATGTGTGAAATATTTCAGGCTTTCAGTTCTTAAAATACCATCTTAAAAACATCCTTACAAGTTTTCTTTAAGTAAAGACCAAGCCTGAGCATTTCAGCTCAAAAATGGCACCTTTCAGAACCATTCCAGTGTGAATACAGCAGGTTTACGTCCTCAACTGCAATAATCAATATGAAAAGCTGTACAAAATTTTAATTCAGTTTATTACTATGGAAATGGTGGAGTGACCTACCAGGAATCTGTAATGATTTCAGGGAGGCAGGTACAGAAGGATTTACTCTTTCAAAGCTGAGGAAGTTAAAGTAGAGGGGACAACTGCACAGCAAGTGTTCAGGTGCATAGATCCCTTCTTGTTTCAGTGGCTTTGTTCTTAGCAGGCAATCTGGTCCTCCGCTATATACTTAATTGTGTAAGTGTTAAGTGTCTGCTGTGCTGAACTCTCTACTGACACTTTTATTACCAGACGTTCCTATTGATACCAATGGCTAAACTTCTTTCGACTTCTGTAGTGGTGCCGTGGACATAAATCTCTCTGGTTTTCTTTGCTTATTTTAGCACAGATTTTTATAACACATAAATATTGGAAGAAAAAGAAAAAGTTATTAGGTGATGTAAATTTTTTCTTCCATAGTTCATGGATTTGTGTTACCATAGCAGACAAGTGTCTTGACAATTACCTTGTAGTTTATTACACAGACATTGCAGCATTTCCTTTCTGAAGTATTAATGCCACTGATAGTTCGTTATGGTTGTCTGTGCTATGCTCGTGACCTTCTGCTTTGAACTGGTTCAACTCCTGCATGCTGTAGTGTTTTCAAGTGGTAAGGCACAGAGAGGCCAGTACAGTTTCATTCTGTAGGCTTTGCTCTGTAGTAGTAAATTTAGGCTTTAGAAAGAACCTAAAATTATGAAAGTATTGAAATAGAGAGTATGCTGTAATTATTTAAGCAAAGTTCATGGTTGAAGCTATCTGCCATTATCCATATATCTTGCTTTCCAAAGAGATTTTTTTTCATTTTGTTTTACATCTGCAGTATTGAGATCAATGGCCTGCTCAACAAACATCATAAAAATCTCTACGTAGCCATAAATATTCTTAAAATTCATGACAACATGTGGGGAAAAGGCAAAATTTTTATGTCTAATTGCTACTTAAGATGAATCATTTGGGGCTGGAGGCCAAGTAAAACCAGAAACCTTGAGTTTTAACTTATAACTACCAGTAGTACTGATTTGAAACTGACACATGTATATATGTATACATGCATAAATATTGTTTAGTGGTTTGTATGCTATAATGCTAACAGTATGCTCTATCATGCCTTGAGCTTACAAACTTCCTTTTTTTTGGGAGGAAAAAAAAGAAAATCCTTTTCTGCTGTGGTAGTTACTGTAAGAATTAGTGATTTATAACATGGACTTTGGCTGTGTTATCTCTGGTCTATTGTCTTATGCCTGCCCACAAAAAACAGGACATGAAGACAACTGATAATGCTAATCTGAAATGAGAAGTACAGCAGGATTTATGTCAGCTATTCAGTTTGTTATTTTTTTCTTCTTGACATTAGTTTATTGCTTAGGATATGGCCCGTATCATCTAGAAATCTACATCTGACTTCTTAGGTACTCATCTGTTTAACCTTTTTAGCCTAGAGAGTCCCTGAAAATGGCCTTTTCTCTTTGTTAAATGGCCAATGAAGAAAAAAAAAAAAAAGGAGCCTAATGGCACTAGCTTGGACATAAATGCCTAAAGCTTGACTGCAGCAATGCTACTCTTCCTGGGACAGCCAGCCTTTGTGGAAGCTGGACTGCCAAAGCCTCAGTAATTTATGCTTTCTTCCCAGAATTTTCACTAGCTTTTCCTGCTCCATCTAAGTGTTTTGAAGCAGCTGGTTAAGCAGTGGAGAGATGGCTGGCTCACAACTCATGCTAGCCCAGTTATCTGTAAATCCTGGGTTGCCTCAGGATTTGTTTGTGTTGCTATCGTGTTGTCTGTCTCCTGTCCCTCAGCCATTTAGGGGCCATAGGTGTTGAATGCATGCGCTTGTAAATGCAGAAACTGGAGAGCAATTGGTTTTGTGACTGAGGACTTGGTTGCAAAGCTTGCCTAAACTTCTTTAGATTTATCAAAGCCTTGAGCTATTATGAGTTAGTTTTCGTACTTCTGCTTCACTGAAAACACAGCACTGTTCTGTAGAAGATGTATGTTTGTTTCTTCTTTATCACCAGGCAAGCTGTTATGAGCATGCTATAGGTGGGCTTCATTTCCCCTAAGCTGGGACACCTTAGTGTCGTAAGGGATGCCTAAGTCACCCCAGCTGAAGCTGATTATTGCAAAGTCCAAGGAGAGGAGGAGGTACTTGTAGAGGGCAGTTCATCAGAACTGTCTTAAATACTGGTTTCACAAGGAGGTGCCTCACTTTCTGGAAAACTGATCTCCTGCCATGTACTATAAAGGGATCTGGGGCTGAGTCAGATGTAAATGGCAGATGGTACCTAAATAGACTTAGGTGAGTGAATTTTAGATGCTTTAAGTTAGGTACGATGCATCATGCTCTAAATGATTTGTAGGAGCCCAGTAGAGCTGAAAGAATCATGTAAGAGCTCATGGTTCTTAGCCTCTTTGAAATACAGATGGTTATCAGCCTAGCATTGCTGCAGTACTTAAGAATTGTTTGAATAAACAGTAGAATTAGTGAATTTAAAGGGAAAGCTTTGAAATAAAGCCATGACCCAAAATGAAGTCACATGCATGTACTGCATTCAAGGCAATGTGAAAGGTTTAATGAAACTGAATTACACCTGTGTTTTAATGGTAGGCATTGACCATCAGTTGACATGCATGAAGGAATGAAAAATGGTAATGCAAAGTGATTTTCTCTGTAATAAGTAGACTAGTTAGTATAAGTTCTATGATTTAAAAATATCTTAAATTAAGTATTAAATTTAAAAGGTATTACAGCACAGCCCTTTAGTCATGTAGCATATGCAGAAAACCAGCAAAGAAAACCCCAGCATTAAAAATTCTAGCCTTAATTTTCTTTGCCTCCGATGAAACCATTATTCTGAATCCACTTTCTTGGTTAAAATGTTCTTTTCTTTTTCTCAGGCATCTGTGATTTAGAATTAATGTAACAATGCAATTTTTAGTGAAGGTGGCATTTAACAAATAGCAGCCTGTGAAAAAAACCAGGCTGTACATATAGCTTCATGCTGGAAATAAAAATGATAATTTTACTCTCTTAATAGCAGTTCTGACAGAATTCTGGGAGGCTGTCTAGTATCAGATACAGCTCACATGATGACATGTTACTTTTTACTGTCCCAGTACTCTCGAAGTACAGTGGAAGCAATGGCAGAATTCCTTATTGTAAATAGGAGTGGAGAAAACAGAGTTCCGCATAGGATCATGAAATCACTATTGGAGAATTTGTGTTTTCAGGTGTGATGAACCCACTTTCAGCATTTGGTTGTTTGAGAAAATGTACTTTTAAAACGTGGTTACTACGCATTGTAATAATTACATTTTAAAAATGTGATTATTACACATTTTATTACACAGAACCATTAATTCCACTGTATAAACAAACATGACAATAATTTGTTGTTGCTTGTTTTCTGCCTGTTTTCGTAGTTGGGAGTAGCGTAAAGCATACTTTTTATCCCATGTCATTTAAAATATATATATAGAGAGAAGAACAGAATAATGAGTATACAAATATAAATTTGGGGTCTATAATGTTTAAGTGTGTGCTTGTGCATAATATTGTGTGTTGAAATATTTGCTGGTGGAAATCAGAGTAGAAGCAGGTGGAAGGTACTCCTGTTGTTTCAGTTTCTTGGTGATAATTTTCCATTTCACCATCTCATTTGTGACAGCTGGTGAGTTTGTTTGGGAAAAGAAAAGGGAAATAAAAATCAGACTGTCTTTGAATGTTATGTTGCACCATGTACAGCCCTTAAAAGATATTTTTGCAACTGCTTAATACATATTTTTGGGACTCTCAGTTCACTGCAGCCCTCTGCATCAATCAGTCATAGCACCTGATTAAAATCAGTGGAGAATTACCTGCTGGCATGAGAACCTGGTGATAAAGCCATTTTCTTGTATATATGAAGATGCCTTAATTATTTTTTTTTCTTGTGTATATGAAGATTCCTTGATGTTCTTTAATTTTTTTTGCTTGATTAGCAGTTGCTGCAGTATACAGTGTGCTGGTTGAATCTCACAGCTGGTTGACTCTTCAGCTCCACAGTAAGACTATGATGACACAAATGATAATGGAGATAAATGATTAAAAATGGAGAGTGCCCAGCAAGCTGGGATAAAGAGAAATTCTTTTAGGGACCCATACATCTTTACTATTTCAGAAGACAGACTTAGCACAGAATTTGTTGGTATCTACTTACTGTTCTGTTAATAGAGAGTCTTTAATAACCAAATCTGCAGTACTGTGCTTTGATTTCTTATGCAGAATTTGTCAATCCAACATCCACTGCTATTGGGCTGAATATTTCAGTCTTTTTATGCATTTTATAATAAAATTATTTTCCTGTCTATCAAAAAGAACGCAAATGGAATGACAATTGCTACAAAATTTATAGTGTGTTTTTCTGTGGAGGAGGTGTTCTTTGATATTGTCAAGTGCTGATTGAGTAGCAGCAAGCTGCAGGACTTGGTAAAGTACAGAGGAATATCCTATGCTTACTAAAACCTGTGGATATGTGGCTGCTTAATGATCTGGGTCTAAATTCTGCAGCAGAAATCTGACCATTGGCAGACCCTGAATGGCAGCTTCAGTGTAAAATACAAAATTCAATGTTTCATATGTTCTATTTGAGGTAGAAATAATGCAACCAGGATAAGAACTGTTCAGGTGTTCTGATATTCAGTTGTCTGATGTTTGTTTTGAGATGCATCTGTATTTCAGGATGCCACAGATCCCATCCTCCATTCAACAGCATTTTAGGAGTTGCCAAGAAGTAACCTATTAGTTTCGGAACAGCAAGCACAGGGGCCAGCTAGCACAAAGGCTGGCAAACTATTTTGGGATTGTTATAGCACCTTGCCTAGATGCATCTAGTACATTTAGGGAAGGGCTTCTGTCACTTTACACCCTCTATACATGTTATTTTCTAAATTGTACAAATGAAATGACACATCATTACTTTAGGGAATGCTTCTGGGGGCTGCTGTTGCCAAGTAAGCCTTGTGATCATGGTATGTCTTGAGATGTGTCAAATGAAATAAAGATTTCTTAGTTAATGGCGTTATACTTTTCCTAGGACATACCTGGGCAATTTTATGGATTACATAACAATGGTTTGAAACTGAATTTTAAAACCGAAATAATATTTTTCAAGTTTTCTTTTCTCATAGAAGTAGATCTGGAAAGCTAAATGAAATGCACAATTACTATTGTCTAGAACATTTTTTTCATGAAGCAGGATTCAGTAAAACATAGGACTGTCAGTGTGGTTTGTCATACTATGACTTGATTAAAGCCATAGTATAAATACAGCTTAACAACTATGATTCTAAATTTGGGTAAAGTTAACAAGAATTGTCAATGCAATCTGTGGTTCCTTGCTTGAGGAATGTTTTCCTCGTAACACTTTCCTTTTAAAGCTGAGTACCATTACTAGGGCTGAAAATGTCTGGCAACAAAAAAATGACCCTCTCAACCTCCCCAGGATTAACTGAGGCTGAACATCCTCAGCTATTCCAGTGCTGCTGCCTTGACTGGCAGCTGGTAGTATGGATAGAACACCTTCCCCAAAATCAGAAATTATTTTATCTTTGTCACACAATACGCATATAAATGGAAGTGTTCTAGGTATAATGATTTATTCTTAAATGTGATCAAGATCAGGCCACTTCTCCTGTTTGGAATTTTGACTTTCTTGTGCTGTTAGTACACTACAGTCTGGTACTGCAGCTTAATGGGAAAAGACCCTTGCTCTTTTTATTTACTTTCTTTTTCTTTTTTGAATGCTGTAGGGTTTTTTGAAAATACCTTTGCAAAATCGTCAAATGTCTGCTTCCCTGACATAAGTATATGGAAGGGGCTACCAAGCCTCCATCCCTTTCTTCCCATTGATCAATGCGGCCAATTATTTGCCATTATTAAACGGAGGAAGAGGAGAGATCAGAGAGGCTTTTTAAACTGAAGTGTGTTTAAATTTTTTCTCTGTAAAGGCAGTTGTTAGTCCCAACTGTGCTATTGCTGCTGTTTGGCCAGATTTCTTGGCTTCATGAAGTACTGTTCCTTTTACACGTCATGAGGTACTGCGCTCAGTCCTACTTGGCACAAGGTGGGTGTCTGTTTGTCCTGCTGCTTCTTTTTATCTTCTTTATTTTCAAGAAGAAAAGCGTTTCCAATATTACGATTTTGCAAAGTACAGTTACTGTTCAAACCTGATGACATTTCTGCTAAGCAGAGAAAAGATACCTCAGCTGTGGGCCACAGGCAGCCTATTCAACCAAGTATCTGACCTGTTCATTGCTGCCCATTCCCAGGGCTCTGCAGGTAAACCCACCAAGCAGATTTCCAGCTGGTTTATTTTAATGTGTATTTTTTCTAGCATTGTGCTTATGGAGGATTTTATTTTATTTTATTTATTATTTTATTTTATATTGTAAAAATTTGAATGAGCAGTTTTTCAGCGTCTCCTTGGGAGGCTATGTGGCTGGACCATTGAATAGTCTCCTGATATTGCCTGTAGCTGCTTAAAGTCGCTCTTGATGGGGGAAAAAACCCCCACCACCCAACAAACATTGCATGCTTTAAGTTTTTGTTTCTTTCCTGTTACAGCATATATATAATCTTGTATTTACTTATGATGTAAGTTATTTCTAAACCGAACTTGGAATAGTCTTGCCTGGGAGAACTGAGTCTAAACAAATACAACCAAAAGGGGCTTAAGCACAGGGGAATTACTTGACTAGTAAATTATAGAAGTTTGGTGTGAGATCTGGGAACAAAGTCTATCTGCTGCTTCTCTCAATTTGGTGTTCTTCCCTTCAGCTGTGCTCTTCCTACAGAATGCAATTATCTCCTGATATCTAGGGACTGTAGTTGTTTAGATATAAAGTTTGCAGTTCTGTGTTTTAAGACTGCTGCAGTCTTTATTTTGTACACTGGTTTGTTTTTTTTTTTAGAAATGCACATATTGGGCAGGTTAAGAAGAGATAAATGTAGAATGGCAGCACTGTTTGGAGACAGTGGGATATGGTGATTGTACCTTCAAAAAAGGGACCAATATCCAATCTCTTCAATGGGAAGCTGAAAATCTCCTTTTCAATTGCTTATGTAGCAAAGATTCAGTGTTATGATTGCTTAGGGTTTCATAATATGGTACAGCTCCAGCTGTATAAGGACCCTTTCATGGCAGTTTAAGCTGGGTAGAAATTGAATGTTGGTAATTCTGGTGGTGTCATGGGAAGATACCACATCTTGTCCTCATAATTTCATTAATGGACATCAGAAAAGAATAGTTTATAAATCAGAGATGCTCAGAAGAGAAATCATGAACAGAGATCTGAGAGAATTTTTCAAAATGGAATTAGTTTAAGAAGGAGGAATTCAGAAAGGTGGTAGACTTCTCATGGTGATAAGGTAGCATCACATGGGATATGTGTGAAGTGAAAGGGTTAATCTCATAAATTAGAGCAGCTTCAGAATGATAGCAGGGAGCAATATTGTCAGAGGATTACATAGCTGAAACAGATGAGGATTAGAATGAATCTTTAACCTTGCTCCAAAAATAAAAAAAACCCACAGTGGCAGGTGAGTCTTTGGGTATTGGAGAGGAAAGGTCGCATAATCGATTGGGCCACTGCAAAATATCAGCCTGGCAGAGCGCTGAAGTGGAATAATTCAAGAAATAGTGGTGAAAAAGATTAAGTGAAGAGAAACTGATCTACGATTAAATGTGCCAGCTCGAGCAGATGGTTATATTACTGACTTAGCCTCCTGAGTCTGCTCACAAGATACAAGACTGAGGGTTCATGTATTCTTGCATGAAAGTGATGATGCAGAGGAGATGTTTTCACAGCCTGAGTTGGAGTGATAGTGTCTCATCCATGAGAGGGAAGTTTTGTTAGAGCCTTCATGCTGTGGAACCTGTTTGTAGGGTGTCCTGGTTTCGGAACAGTAGTGTGTTCAGTTTCAATCTAAGTATTGTGTGACCTTGAATGTATTATTTTCTTTAACATGTGCCTCTGTTCTCCAGATGAGATTAATGAACTCTTTCTCAGAAAAGTGTAGTAAAACTAAAACCCTTCATGATTATTTTCAGATACCGGTGTCTGGATTTATTAGCGTGGACTGAGCACTGTGGGATTATGAGATAGTTGGCATTTGTTTAGAGGCAGCTTGTTAAACTGCCTGACTCAGGTTGTAGATATAATCTTGTGTTTGCCCGCAGAATCCTGTGGACACCTTTTCTAGCATGCTCTCACCTGTCTTTACTGGTACCAGCAAGATCAAATACAGCATAGATATGTCCCATGCTGTAATCGCGCCTTTGATTGCAGAAGAGACATAACCTGGAATTAGTGAGTGAGGGTGTAAATGCAATGTAATTCTTATCCAACTCCTAAACTAAGTGGAATTACATCAGAGGTAAATTTGACATACTGGGGCTGTTAAGAAGCCGAAATCAGCCCACCAGCTGTTTTATGTTTAATTTGGTATTCATATTTTATTGCAGATGTTTTCCATCACTCCTCTGTCAACTGTGTCAGATACAGAGCCATTACTAATTGTGGTTACAGACAGATAAATTTATTATTAAGCAATGACAGCTGAACTTGACAATTTATTAGGTTTGTAGGACCACTGCAATGCCCAGTAAGGTCAAAGTCAGTAGCATGTATGTTTGTTTCTCCATGGAGCGTTTCACTGAGCACAGAAGGTGCCTGTGTTACCTGGGTGTGCTGGAGCCACTCATTCAGATTTCTTCGTGGCCTGATTGCATGCTTTGTTTCTTTCTGGTAGCTGTAGGCTGGGATGTACTCTGTGTCTGAGACACTCAGCTTGAGTCCTAGATAAACTCTGCTCTGCAATCACTCTTTTCAAGTGGTGTGTGACAAGATTTTGTACATAGCGATTCCTTTCTGACAGGCTCTTTGTATCATTTTTCTTTGGTGAAAATTTTTCCTGACAAATGCTGAATATGAATCTGCATGACTCAAGATGGGGTTGTGGTGGTTTTATGGTGATCTGCAGTACTAAAGATACATGACTTCGCTGTAATCTTGCAAAATTATTTTGATGACTAAGAGCTTTTTGGGGAAGGAGGAGAAGATAACATGGTTATTGTACTAGGAGGCTGCTTTGGAGTATGCTTTGGGAATTATCAGCTTCTCTGGTCTTCTTGAATTCCCTCTGTTCTGGATGGGGTTTTCTGCCTCAAAGGATAATTCCATTGGAATAATGTTGAATTCTTATGAAATTACTCCTCCTACAGGATAAAACTAAAACATGTATAGTAAAAAGCATCCAGACTAGAACTGCATGACCAGAAAATAATCTCTCTTCCTTCTCATCCTAAGGCAAGTTCAGCTATGCTTCAATCCTACTGACAGAGGTTTTCTTGAGCAGTTTTTATAGTCTTACAATGATGAAGCTTCTAAGCTGGTCTGTGAAAATGCTTTGTTATCCTCAGAAAACTTTTCCCCAACTGTCTTTATACTAATTTTCTTAATGCAGTGAGGAATGGTGTTACCTGTCCTCTATTCCATGTTTTATTGATAACAATATCACATACATGACATTGTTGCACGTTTAAGCAGAGTGCATCCCAACAGTTTTTCTGGATCTTTCCTGTGTGTTTTGTTTTTTTTTTTTCTTCTAGGTATCGTCCATCTTGTTGCTCTGTGTCCTTTCTCTATTTGAAATGAGGGATCAAAATCCCTGTTTCACTTCAGCTGAAGCCTTATTGGTGTTGACCATAAAGTCACAGTATCACTGCTCTTGTAGTCACATGCAGTTCTTTCCCAGTTAGCTCAGCATTCTGGCTTCTATACAGCTGCCTGTGTTGTTGACTCATGATCAGCATTTGATTCACTATAACCAGCAGACCCTTTTCTGCAGCACTGTTGTCTTTTGCTTTTTATCTTGTCTTCCTACTTAAGGAATGTTCACTTTGCTATGGTTCTTTTCAGGTTTTGTAGGTTGTTCTCCCTTACTAGTTCCTAGCAGCCAAGGGCATTAGTGTTGTCATTTTACTATTAACTGTTACAGCAGTAATCTGCAACCAAGAAGATAGTGGAATTGTGGTTCAAACTCAGATACAGTAATCAGAACTGTGGGTCCTTTTCTTACCTCTGTAGCAGCTCTAGAGTAATCTAGGGTAGTATTTTGAAATATAGTTTGGTAAGTTGTTTAAGACTGGTTGATCAGTCAGGAATAGAAATAGCAGTTTAAGTAATGCTACACTCTGAGTATTTGTTTTGTTGGCATCTTCCACAGGATTGTTGAAAAGATATTTAATTACTACCAATCATAATTCCTAAATGTTATGTACATGGTGTTTAATAAATCCTATGCATCAAGGCTTCTGTTTGTCAGCAAGCATTTGGAGAAGGAAAACCACCATCTTGGTTATTTGATTTCTTCACTGTTGCTTTTTACCTTCTTCTAAAGCACAGAAAGAAAAAGGCTCAGGGGCAACTAGTAGTATATCTTCACTCAACACTAGAATTGTCTTAAATGCCACTTGGTGCATCTTATTTAGATACCCAGCATAAAGAAGGTCACATGGTATCTTTTTTTTGTTATCTGGATCCTATTAGCATATGCTTGCCAGCAATTGTGCAAGTCTTGTACTTGGTGGCCAGTAGGACTTACAAACTTTACTTCTACACTTTAATGATTATCCCAACAAGGCAAAGGGAAGTTGAAGTAAAGTCTGTAAGTCAAGAAGTATTCTACAGTTCCCTTAGGCAGAAAATGGTTTGTACAGGCTAAATTCCTATTTGTAAATCTACTTCTAAAGTAGTGGGCACTTATACTCATTGCACAGTTCAGTTGCACAGCTGAACAGTAGATGGAATTCAGTGAAGCAGAACTGTGCATATGTGGAGTTTGAGCAAGCTATTAATGATTGAGCTATTAAAGTCTGTGTGGAGATCCTGATTTATAGCATATGGAAGTTGATGGAAACATTCCACTAACTGCAGTATTTGCCATATAAAACAGCAATGGAAGCGAGTTTGATTTACAAGGATAACTTGCCAGTTTTAACCTTTGAATGCTTGATTTTGCAAATGAAACATTCTCTGTTCCATAAGCAGTTTCAGAGTTGCTAAGCTGTCATGGAGCAGTAGAAACAGAAGAGTCAGCATTAGATTTTAAGGGAAATCATGTATAATTGGTCAGATTATTAAGAACACAGCCAATTATTTAAATTAGTAATAGTTCCTGTTTTATTTGCTGCATTTTCTGCAAAGGAGTAAAATACCAAGTATAAAATATAAAATTAAGGAAAATATCTGAAAAAGATTCTCTATTTTAGTCTTGAAATTGAAGCAAAATACAGAGTCAGGGTCATTGTGTTAAGAGAGCTGGCTGATGTCATATCCACCCAAGGGTGTTAGGAGAGTTGGCTGATAATGTTGTGATGCTATTCTCCATAATCTTCGAGAAGTTTTGGAGACTGGGAGACGTTCCAGAAGACTGGAAGAAGGCAAATGTCATCCCTATCTGCAAGAAGGGCTCAAAGGAGGATTCAGAAAGTGATAGGCCCATCAGTCTTACTTCAGTCCCTGGGAAGGTTATGGAATGAATCCTCCTGGGGGCTATCACAAGTCAAATGAAGCGTGTGACTGGGAAAAGCCAGCATGGATTCACCCTGGGGAAGATCGTGCTTGACAAACCTGATCGCCTTCTATAACAAAGTAACCTGCTTGGTTGATGTGGGGTGAGGACGGGACATCCTCTACCTGGATTTCTGCAAGGCTTTTGACACAGCCTCCTCCTAGAGAAACTGATGCACCATGGCCTAGACAAGCGGTCTGTGTGGTGGGTGGGGAACTGGCTGCACCCAGAGGGTGGTGGTGAATGGCTCCTTTTCAAACTGGAGACCTGTCACTAGTGGAGTCCCCCAGGGACCGATACTGGGGCCAGCGCTGATGTCCTTGTGGAAAAACAGCGCAGGATGAGTGAACAGTGTGCAGCTGCAGCAAAGAAAGCCAACAGAATGCTGGGTTGCATCAATAAAGGCACCACTAACAGAGATAAAGAAGTGATTATCCCACACACTCTACTCAGCACTTGTTGGGCTGCACCTGGAATACTGTGTTCAGTTTTACTTCCCACTACGCAAAATGGATGTGGACAGGCTGGAAAGGGTCCAGATAAGGGCTACAAAGATGACCAAAGGAATGGGAAGCCTGCCATATGAGGAAAGGCTGAGAGAACTGGTTCTGTTCAGCCTTGAGGAAACAAGGCTCAGGGAAGGCCTTATCACCACGTTCCAGTATTTAAAGGGTGGCTACAAAGAAGATGGAGACTCCCTTTTACAAGGGGTCACATGGGAAAGATGAGGGGTAATGGGCACAACTTACTCCTGGGGAAATTCTGGTTTAACACAAGAGGAAAATTGTTCAGAATGAGAACAATCAGCCACTGGAATAATCTCCACAGGTAAGTGGTGGATTCCCCACCATTGGACATCTAAGATTGAGCAGGACAGTGCGCTGTCCATCTAGTCTAGACCATGCTTTTGCCAAGAAAGGTTGGATCAGATGATGCTTGAGGTCCCTTTAAACTTAGTATTCTGTGATTCTTTGATTCATGACATAATGAATTGAAGCACCTTGGGCTGAAGCACATACAGTGTTTCTAAATAAATGTATTAACTTCTAGTGTATTGCTACTTTAGTTATCATCCACTTTTCCTGCAATGATTTTTATCAATACTGGAAGCTCCAATATTGTGCTTTTCTTGCATGATTGCAGGACTTGGAGGTAGTGATGACATGGAGTGTAAACCAGGGAAAGACATACATCAGGGAATTATATTATTTCTTAAAGAATATGAATAAAGAAATTACTAAATCTTGTTCTGACCTTTGTCTCCCTAGTAAACCAGTACCAGATACGAATGAGATATGAATGCAGAAGTTTTAAAAGTTTATGTAGTTACTGAAAGTTTAAGATACTAACTACAATGTGCAGAATTAAAAAAAACCCCACAAAACAAACCCAACCCCCCCCAAATTAAAAACTCAACAACAAAGGAAAAAAAATCCCCACAGAAAAACGCAAATGAAAAATATAACACCCTCCCCCCCCCAAACCATCCCCCCTTAAAACCTCAAACCAAACACACCACCCACCAACTAGCGGAGTTCAAGAAAAATACCACGGTGCAAATATTCCACTCTCAAAATCGCAATTATGTCTGTACTGCAGAGGTGCTAACAGCACCTGTGCCTATCTGTGGCAATTCGGCCAGCCAGTTTTAGTCCTTTAATAGAATTAACATATTGAGAAGTTTAAGGACTAGTCAAAACTGACTTCACACAAGAGGGTATCAGTTGTCAGGGTTTAATAGGACAGAGTAACACCGTCTGTTACAAGGAAGTATATATAGTTATTTGTGTGTGGGTGTATGTGTGTGTGTATATATATATATATATGTTTTGTTCAGTCATAACTTGAAATTGCTAATCTTAGAAAAATACACCCAATCAGAACATACCTGTTGGAATTTCACATACCCACATCTTCACATGAGAAACTAAACTTTTTTTTGACTGGGTAGTGTATGTGTGGATTTTGCAGGAAAGTCAAATAATCTCTGTAGGTGAAAGTAAGTGCTCTTAAGGAGCTTTGAGAACTCACTGTTTTAATATTGTACCTTGACAGCAAACTCATGCTCTTCCCCCATTAATCTGGTGTTCTGCAATGCAGTTCTGAGCATGCAGTTTGCATTTATGGCTATTGCTGGGAGCATTTTGGTTTATAGGAGTAATTTTTAGCTCTAGAAACTGTTATCATGTTAAAGATGTGGGTTGCTTATTGGCTTTTTTTTTTTTTTTTTTTAGTTACTGGGTCTTCTGCTAGATCAGTTATTTGTTTAGTTTCTATGAGTATGAAGATTTTATGAAAATAAGTAAGTAGCTCAAAATGAATAGATATAATTAAGAATCTGCTGTGTGCTGCTCTTCATTCAATAACTGTCCTTGCTTTTTAAAATTGGATGCTTTAAAAATAAATAAGACTTTGTGGCATAGATAACGCTGACCTGTTTTTTTTCAGAATGCTTATTGAAGAACCAGAGTGATCAGTGTAGTAGTGTGCCAGTCAAAAGCTCATGCGGTTTGAGTCAGTGCAGGTATCTGACTTAACACAAAGCAGAATATCTTTTTTGCTGGAAGATACGGTACCTTTGTATTGGTTGTATTGGTTGTATATAGTGTATTGGTTGACATCTAAGGATTAATCGATTACTGCAAGATGCTGTTTGGTCATAATCTTAAAGCATTGTTTATGCCTGGTTGTGTTAGTCTTACCTGCACATTGCCTTCAGCAAGTTCATTTTCAAGCTTAGGAAGGAGAATAGCTTTCTGACTGAGGTTTTCAGTTTAGCAATCTAAGAACCATTTCTGCTATCTAGGCATGGCTTCTCATATTGTATCTAGACAGTATCATCTTTGCTCCTTACCTGTCTGTTTGCAGGATGGAGATAACACTCTTAGGAATTTGGAAATATGGGTATAAACTGATCAGGCTGTGTACTGAAGGTTGAATGCAAATGGATGGAAGAATCATCTTGTAAAGTACTTAAACTAAATGGACAGCTTCTCAAGTTGGATTCATTCTTAATTGCAGTAAATGCTGATCTATCTGAGACTGTGCTTCGTTGGTGTTATGGGGACACATTGCTTGTGCATTTGAAAATAAACTGCAGCACCACTGTGTGCACAGAATTATATTGGTACCTACTTTCCCTTACTCTCTTGATTAACCTTTTTCTGTACCAAAAACCTGGAAAAATAAAAGACAAAGCAGCATTTTTGGGCTTACTAATGAAGGCTGTTGTAGTGAATTGGGATGGAAATAACTAAAATTTTCCAGTTTCCACAGAGGAAACTGTCAGATGTGTGTCTAAGTGATGATTATTCAGCAAAACAAAAATAACAGGAGTATATGTCAGTGCAAATCGCTGCAGGGATATTAGGTCTGTACTATTGCCCTTTATTCTAGACTCTGCAGGAGTTTTTATCTAGACTATTCCTTATAATCTGTATCTGTTGTTGTTTTGAATATGAAATTTAAATCAAATAGTTACAGAAGAATATAAATACTGGGGTTTTATCAGATTTTAATCAGATCAAGTGATTTTCATTGAATATGACAGACACACACTATTTATTAACACATATGTTACTTTGATCAATTACAAAGACCTCTATCTGTGTTGTGGAAGACTAGGTTTTCTTCTTTTGGCTATGCATTTTATATTGGTAATGCATAGAAAGTATTTCTACATGTCTTAAAACAGAGTTTGGCCAGGAGTTTAGATTCTAAGTGGATCAAAAGTTCCTACAAATGATTACATTTTAGCATTAAACATCAGAAGCAGACATTGGAAGAACAACATTGAAGTTGGTTTCTCACAACCTCTTTAATTTTCGTCTCTGTTTAGTTTACTGTGATGTTAAGTAACTCAGCATTTGAGAGAGATGTTTAAAGGACACTAATATTCTTGTCAGCACTTTTGTGTTGCCTCTACCCCTGAATTTTCAGTCTCAAATGAGGAGAGTTTGTAAAGATGTGGATAGGAGTGTATGCATATACATGATGTGATGTATTTGCTTAACTTTTGAACACTATAGATGTAATCCTTTGAAACAAATTACTTTCATCAGTTCTAATCTCACAGTGACTGACAGAAAAAATTATCTGAAACTTTATATGCATAGCATATGAAAATGCTCAAAAAGTTATAGGAGGAAATGAACCAGTTTGAGACATCTCAGACTTCAAGATTTAAGAATATCTGAAAAATATTTTACTTTAATAGGTGTGTAATATGATGTACACTGTAGCTTTCTTCATACAAGAGCAAAGTGACCTTCAGTGAAGGTCTCTTTGGTGGTGTGACTTCAAGTAAGGAAATTAAACATTTTTTAGCTCTCCTGATACTGGAACTGGGTAGCATTTGCTGTTTTGAAAACAAGTTTAGAAAGACAGTGCTGAGATGCTTCCTCACTTAGCAGTCTGTTCTAAAGAAATGGAATGGAATTAGGTATCTCAATGTAATTCTGTAACGCAATCAAATTGTTTACCTATAGGAATCTTTTGGGCATGTAGTTAGTAAATGTTGGAAGACTGAATCCAGGTAGAGTTTATATTGGATTCTTTACTGATGTGCACAGAAATACAAAGTAATTTAGAGCTGGGTGTCTATAACACCTAATTATCTGCAGTCACCTTTCACTTGATCTGACAATGGCATTACATCTTAACATTCTGTGCTGAATTTATCAACCTTACCTTGAGTGAGAAGTTCCACAACATTCTGTGTGGTCTAAATTAAGAAAGGGTTTATGGTAACCATCTACATGCAAAACAAAGAAAATGGAGCAAAACAGAGTTACGATTTGCTTTGTTGTTTTAATGAATATGGCCTGCCAATCCAGGAATTAACTTTGGAAAAGGGCATGGGAGGGTGATTAATTTTCACTATTCATTAGTAAGGATATTTAAAGAAATCAGTCTTTATTTGTGAGCTGTGTATTTAAAAAATAAGCAATGAACACTGCACAGCAAAAGAAAAAAGATTTGCAAAATGAATTGAGGCAGTTTGTATGTCAAGAAGTTTAGCCATTTTCCTGTCTCAGTTCTCCAACAGTCAGCAGCTACATTATACATGTATGCATGGTGATTGTGCACAGGTAATTTGCAGGAAGTGATATGATGCATTAGATCATTAACTAAAAATTAAGTGTGTCAGGGACTTGCCCCAAACCAAGTTATGTTTTTGCTGCTGTCAGTGTAGAATAATTTTTGTAGATAGACTCTGTAGAACTCTTTTCAGACTTTCTCTAAAACCACAGCATACAGTGGTAGAAAATAAGGCAGTACAAAATGAAACTGGTGATTCATTTCACCAGAAAGTAGCCTTACTGTGCTGTGTGCCTCTGGCTACGGAGGTATGATGTTAGCATCTTCTCTAGTGCGCCTTTCTGGAGACAACTCTATGTATGATTGTGAAACTGGAGTTTCCATTCTGCTAGTGTGCTTATTTAGGAAAAAGGTCTAGGAAGAGAAAGAGGAAGATGAATGTGTTTATATAGCTGAAATCTAACACCACTTATTTCAACCTGAAAATAAACTTCTATTTGAATCAAGTGCAATTAAGATTAGGGAATACTAATTTTGTACTTTAAAACCCAAAAACAACGCCATGTGCTCTTGGTTCTAATAGATGCTTCTTATACAAAGAGTACACAGCAAAGCTCTTAGTTTTGTATATGTAGTCTTCTAAGTCCTTGATTTTGGCCTTTAGGGATTTTTCTTTGTTAGTTGCAATTGTGAACTGCACATATAAACACACGCACATATTACATTTTCTGGATTTAATGTCTGACTGGAAGCAGTTACTACTTTTTGCTTTACATTTGATTGTGAAATGCAGCTTGGGCACTGTTGTTGGTATACAAGGAAATGGGTTTACCTGCACTTAGGGCTAGGGTTTGCTACATGAGGACAACTTAAAAAAGGTAACATGAATTACTTTTTAAAGTGTTTGATTAAACTCTATTTAATCTCCTTTTCAGAATTAAAGACAACTTTATTTACTAGATTGAATTAAGTTAAAGCAAATAGGAGTCCAGCTTAATTCAGGATGAGTGTTTAAAAGTGGCTTCAAATTACTCAGTTCAGTTTAAATTCAGGCATTTTAGTTAATTTGATGAACTTCTCTGAATGTTCCTATGTAAAAAGCTGCCTGTAAGAACACTTTTTTTTGGTGAACATGAATGCCTTACTGTGTGAATTTTGTAGCCTCATTCTGTTCTGCTTCCAGTTGCATCCTTCATCTGGTAGTTTTGTTTTTATATTACATTTTATTTACAGTGTTCAGTAATCATAATCATTCATGTGAAATTCATTATTGGAAACTCTAATTTTCCTTCCTAAATGAGCGAGGAGAAAGCAAAAAGTGGTACTATTTTTTTTTTTTCTATTCTGAAACAGCAAAATTGTTAGAAAACAGACTTATTACAAAGTTTGTCTTTCTTTTTAACTTGAACTACGTTTCTGCAAAAGAATTCTGCAGTTCATAGTTCTGTTACTTTAGATGACTGGGATTTACATAAGGGTCTGCTAACGTTTTTTCAGGTTTCTTGACAAGATCTCCTTTGACTATATTACTACAAGGATTTAGTCCAATAACACTTATGTTTCATACATACTGACCTTTGTTGCAAGAACAGGCAAACAGGAGAAGCACGTATGTAGTTACTAGAATTATTTTAATTAATTTGCCTACATTCAAAATAAAAAATATGCTGAGATTTGATTCTGCTTGTGTTCAGGGATAGCTGTTTCTGTGTTTAGCAATGATTTTGTAAATGGCTCCCCAGAACTTGTTGGGCCAGAAGCATAACCACTGTTCTGTTCTTGTTTGTTTCTTTGGTAGGATGATGAAGTGGTTCTGCAGTGCACTGCAACTGTTCACAAGGAGCAACAGAAACTGTGTCTTGCTGCAGAAGGATTTGGCAACAGGCTTTGTTTTTTGGAATCCACGTCAAATTCCAAGGTACTTCTGAGTGTTTAAAGTGTCATGTGTGAAGCAAGGATACAGCTATAATACTGCTTGCTTTGATGTGCAATACACAAATTGTTCTAGGAGAATGGACAAATCAAATCTATCAATAATTTAAGGAATATTTAATGCCCCTTTGACGATTAACTCTTCCTTTGTCATGGCCCTTTGGCTGAACTCTAATGCTGTGATTTCTGTTTTGGGTTCACTTTAAAACTAGCTTGTTGCAGAAGTTGATTTCAGTAATACGCTTGTTATTTTCCTTGTCCAAACTCAGTTGTAGTAAGCTGCAGTGCAGTTCTTATGTACTCAAATTCAAAGACACATTTAATTACTCTGATTTTAACTCCACAGGAAAGAGAGCATTTATTCTATTTGTGGTAAGTTTTTATTTTGTAACATTTATATTGAGATGATGATTACTTTCAGTCCTTATTGCCTAACTGAGCCTAGTAATGATGTAGGTATCAAAATTCTCATCTACTGGTTTGTTATCTTACCTAGAGTTGAGGCTGCTTAGTTCTGCTATATATGCAGCAGATACAGTAGTTTCAAAAATTAACTTTGCCATTTGTTCAAAGGAGGGGTTTTGTTTCATAGTCACATATGCTCAAACAAATATTTTGAAGACAAAAGTGTGCCTTCTGATGGCAGAACTGCTTTGCGACCAAAGCAATGGGTATACTTGGACATTTTATTTATACAAAGGGAACAATGTTCCTTATTATATTTGTTTTTTCTTCAGCTGAAATATAAATGTTTGATGAGAAAATAAAATTAAGATAAAGCATCTGGAAAGACATATTTAGAGCTTTAGAACAAAAAAAAAAATATAGTTTTTATCTTGCCAGCTTCCGTAACATCACTTTGATTCTCTCTGATACATTGAAGAGTAATGCTTCATTTTCTGTGTCATCATTTTGAATCTATTATTTATAATAATAAATTTTTCACTAGGATATTAATGATTCATTATAATAGCAGTGATCTAGATGAATTAATTCATGATGCTCTGTTTTAAGTGGATCTTTTTAACAATAAAAATGTGCTGGGATAGATGTGGTTGCAGTGCTAGTTGCCTGGAAGGCCAGGAAAATCAATTTAATGAATTTATTATCATTCAGTAGGTTTGGATATTAAACCTACAGTCTCACTATCACTATATAAAATTCCTGAACATTCTTGCCTTTAAGGGATATGAAATTTACACTGTATTCATGTCCTGTGTTTCCTTGTTGATGCTGCTTTTTCTCCGTGTTTTGTGAAGCAGTATTTATTCTGATTATTCTGCATGAACTTGGAGGAAAAAAAAAACCAAACAAGAGAGAACCTATGCAGCTCATCCTTGTTTTAATTTTTAAAGGCTGATAGTTTCTAGGATGAGCTTGTTTGAAGTTGTTTGGAGATATAAATACTGAGGGAGCCATAAAATTACCAAATCCTTAAAGCAAAGTTGACTGTAAATAAGAGTAAATAAAAATGTTTTTCTTTCTAATATCTATATCCATACAACGTTACTATTGCATTATGTAAGGAGGAGCATAGGAAATATTACAAGAGGCATGTGGTAATTTGAAAAAGGTTTCAATGGAGTTCATGAGACAGTTAAAAAAATTCACTGCATGTCTTGAAGACTATTATTTCCAGCTGTAATGGGATTGCGATGCACTTTAATTTGGTAGTGTGGCATCTGAATTACAGGTATCAAGGCTGAAGTATGAAACCAAGCACCAGTAATAGGCCAAACACAAGTAATAGACGTCAGCTATCATCCTAGACTTGCATTCTTGAGAATGCCTGGAACAAGCCACTCCTTTTCTCCAGTATCCTTGAAGATGTGTCTCCTAGTGGTGTAGTTGATGTTTTATTATCACAGCTTATTCGCATGCACTTTCTCACACTAAGATCATTCACACTACAAACATAATGGTCAAATTGGAGATATATATATTGATACAATGATTTAGCAACTAATGACTATTAATGCTTATCCTATTACACCACCACCACCAGGCCCATTATGAAAATTGATTAATTAATTTTATTTTCTTCCGTTCAAGCTTACAACACAAGTGTTTCTTCGGGCAGTTGTATAGATTCCCTCAGTGTTGGAGGATAACAGCAGATTTCGAAAACAACATACTAAGAAAAAATGGATGATGATAGTTGGGCTAAATTAGCAAGCACTTTAAAAAGCATTATCAGTTCATATATGCTCACATTTCAAAACTGTTTCCAAATACCACTATCTTCTTTTGGAAAATAATCCATGCTTGTCAAATCACTTTACTGAGAAAAAAACAGCCTCTTTATTTCTTAGCTCTGTAACTATATTGTTCTTCTGTATTTCTTGTAAAGTGTTTGAATTTTAAATAGGGAATGAAGTCATATTTGGAGCTACATTAGAGGTTGTTTTTAGGCTTGAGGTTGGTTTATTTGTAGCAAGTGGAGAGGCATCTTTTACTATTAACTTTGCTGTCAGGCTCCTTCTGAGAAGAAATGCATCTTATCACAAAATGGCATTTGATGGAATCAAATTTCAAAGGACAGTTATATTTTTAAGTTTGTGACTGTTTTTGTCCATTGGTTTGCTAATTCTTACAGGAAGAGAGTTGAGAGTTGGATGGTTAAGCCTAGAGAAGAGAAAGCTCCAGGGAGACCTTATGGCAACCTTCCAGTACTTAAAGAGGGCCTACAGAAAAGATAGGGGAGGATTCTTTTTCACAGAATGTAGTGATAGGATGAGGAGCACGTATTTTAAACTGAAAGAGGATGGATTTAGGTTAGATATTAGAAAGAAATTCTCTACTAGAAGGGTGGTGAGGCACTGCAACAGGCTGCCCAAAGAAGTGGCTGCCCTATCCCTGGTGTTCAAGGCCAGGTTGAACAGGGTCTTGAGCAACCTGGTCTAGTGGAAGGTGTTCCTGCCTGTGATTAGGGGGGTTGGAACTAGATGATCTTTGAGGTCTTTTCCAACCCAAACCATTCTGTGATTCTATATAGTCTAGGAAGTGCTGAGTAAAAGGGAAAAACAATAACTCTAAGCAACTTTTGGTACTGCATGGAAGGCTATTGTCCTTTGCTTCCAAGGCACACCATGGGCTCATGCCCACCTTAATGCCCTCAGGCCCTTTTCTGCAAAGCTACCTCCCAGGCAGTCAGACCCTAAACTGGGTCATGGGTCATTGTATAGTGAATGTATTCTTGATCTGAAATGAATTATTTAATCCGGTGGATTTGTTTGCTTTTGTGAAGGACACACAGAGTGACTACATCCCATACTGGTTACAGCAATAGCCTTGGAGAAATCAAGGATGCATCTTTGTAACAGTTTTTTCGAGTTCTACCAGGGTCTGTTCTCTACCTCTGGCTGATAATGGGATAAAACCTCTTTTGCACTTTACACTATCTTTATTTCTTCATTTTTTTTTAACTTGGTGTTGTGATTTAAACCCAGATGGCAACTACAGACCACATAGCTGCTCATTTGCACCCCCCATGGCAGCATGAGGGAGAAAATTGGAAGGGTGAAAGTGTGAAAACTCATGGGTTGAGACAAAGACAGATTAATAATTAAAGCAAAAGCTGCATGCACAAGCAAAGCAAACCAAGGAATTCATTCGCCACTTCCCATTGTCAGGCAGGTGTTCAGCCATGCCCAGAAAAGCAGGGCTCCATCACACCTAATGGTTACTTGGGAAGACAAATGCCATCATGCCAAACGTCCCCTCCTTCCTTCTTTCCCAGCTTTATAAGCTGAGCATGACATCATGTGGTCTGGAATATCCCTTTAGTCTGTTGGGACCAAAGCTGTCCCAGCTGTGTCCGCTTCCAGTTTCTTGTGCATGCCCAGCCTCCTCGCTGGTGGGGTGGGGAGCAGAAAAAGGCTTTGACTCTGCTCAAGCACTGCTCAGCAATAACTAAAACATCCCTGAATCATCAACGCTTTGTTTCAGCATAAATCCAAACCATGATGTCAGGTCTAAATTATGTGTAATTTTATCAATAGGAGACATTTTGGAGTATAGAATAATTGGGTTAGTACAAGATAAATGCATGATCTGCCTCATCTATAGAGGTGTATTAGCTCAAGTGAAAAAATAATTGTACTTTAATCTCTACCAATTTCAAAACAGGTCTGTCTCAAAATAGATGTTGTTCTAGGAATAGGTTACATATCTGATACTCGGAATACATAAACCATCAATTTTTAACATTCAAAAAGTTGCAACGACAAGTAAAAAAACCCAGAGACATGCTGAAGACAATTTAAAATGCTTAGTTTCCTAATTTCATCCCAATATTTATCCAGCATGTCTTGTTAAATCTATGGCATGAATTTTAATTTCTTGACTGAAATGAAGAAAATAAGCAATGGGTGTCAGGAGAAGAAAAAAAGAACATAAACTTATTTTTTGACAATGGTCTATAGGTAGTTTTGTTTCATCAATATTTGCAGTACTTTTAAATCTATTCCTTATATGGAAGACCATCCATTTTATCAAAACAAGAATTATTAATAGTTTTCTCAATGACTTGTGATATCTGTTTCTTTACATTTGAAATTTAGATTGTTGCCTTTTATATATAAACAGACAGCTAATATGAGGAAGTCCATTCATTAAAAGCTTATGCTGTCTGCTATTGAAGTAGTTTTATTTTAGACCTAAATAATGCATGGAGTGTTGAAAAGCAAACAAGCTGGAGCTGTGTTTTAACAGCTCCTGAATATGATAACTGTCTGTGGTGCAGAATGAAAACACTCAGCTCTGGGCCAGTCACAAACATGGTTTTGATCACTTGTGAACCACTGCACAGCAGAACATTTGAGAGTGAGTTACCTGCCCTTGTTACCCTTTTCTAATGGCATAAGGTGTTGTTTTCTCTTGTTTTTCTGGCAGGTGATAAACTCACACTTTATTTCCATAATGCTCTGAGTTATAGAACAACTGCTTTACATCATTAAAAGTGATGTAAAAACTGACTGATAAAAACTGTAGTTCTGCGCCCCCCCCAGCCCAGCCTTGAGCTTTCAGCAATTTGGACTTGAGAGAGGGAAGGATAACATGGTGGGTATTCCTAAAGATCTGTAAAAAAAAAAAAAGAAAAAAATCCTCTTTTTTTTATTTTATTTTATTTTTTTTCTTTTTAAGAAGGCTGATCACTGTCATCCCATGGTGTGAACTTCCCACTGCACTCTGAATTACATTATATATAATAAGTTACAGTACTGAGAGTCCAAAAACTCTTATAACTTTTTCTTTTCTATTTTTGTCTTTGAAGAGCCACTTCTCTCACTTTTCTCCCATGTGGCAAGGCATGGTTGCAACACTAGGAGAGGTTCTGCAGATTTGCTGCTAGACTGGTGTGGGCCAGTTGTCTGCTCCACGACCCAGAGCTATATGTATCAGTGATGTTCCTTTTTTTGTTGGTTCCTAGATGCTACTGTTGTGTGAGTGGTTAGAAAATAAAGCCTGATGATAAGACTGGCACGCTGTTTCTTGTGCTGCCAAATACCAATTCTTGTTGTTTTTTCTTTGCCCTTTTTTTGGTCTGTTTTCAATACAAAAAACAGGAGCTGGACAGGTGGCTCTGCTGGAAGGGGAGAGCAGAATGGAGGAAGGGAAGGTAGAGAAAGATGGTCACCAGGCACAGCCAAGGTTGCAAGAAAGTATGATTCTCTAGTATTTACAGAAGTAATTTCTCTGCCAGCAGTCAAAATCTATACAGATGTGTCTAGAGAAGGGTGTCATCCTAAACAGTGGGCAAGGGCACTGGCCTGAACTCCTGTACCCTTGTGGCCTTAGGGAGAAAACCTTTTTTTTTCCCATTTGTCTTCCAGAGTGCAAGATCTGAAGGCAAGAACTGCTTTCTTTTTTGTCTTGTTCAGCAAACGCTTGAGCATGTTCTCAGTGGCCAAGGCAAATAATCTTTCGTTCTCCAGAGAAATTGAGTCTAAAACTGTTTCTGACAGCCAAGAAACAGTACCTGTACTTTGCACAGTTTTTGATTGCATTAAATCCAAATGTATGACAAAGCATACATGGTGTCCATTAATGTATGGATACAAGTAGATACTTTTTGAGCAGTTACTGACATAATGAAATGCTAAGTTTTTGAAAATTTGATTCACACTGAAGAACCAAATCTGGGTTGTGTTTACACTGGAATGTTCTGGGAATTTGTCATAAAGTAAGGTATTTGTTTTGTGGGTTTTTGATAGTTGCTGTCATCTCTTTCTGTGTTTATGTTTACGTTTTGTACTTCTAAAAAAGTAAAAAATTACTGTGAGGGCTTTGATGAGGCTTTGTAGCTCCACCTCTGAGGCCATTTTAATTGCCTTTGTGTCATGTTGCCAAAATGAATGTTCATATTTAATGGCAAAGATGGCACTTACATAATCTCATGTTCAGAGGACTCCATTTAGCAGACATTCACTAAGATCATTGGTTTTAATAATTTAAATGAAGAGTTGGTAACCATTTCATGTGTACTTCCACATTACTTGCATAATTTAGACCTATGTAGAGGAAGTCTTCATAGGCATAGACCAGACAGGGTTTTGTTCAATGAATCATGCTTTCCCAGTAAAATGCTTCTCTATAGTAGTTCTATGCAATGCAATTTATATTATTGTAAATGTTATTTATTATATACATAGATTCAATTTCTATTCTTTTTAAGCCCTGTATAAACCCTGAGCCTAAATGCAGATGTGTAGCCACAGCCATCAGACCTGATTGTGATCCTTGTACTTAATCCCACAAACCAACAGAACTACTTCTTGAAATGGAAAGTGAATAATTTAAATTAAATGTGAAACATTCAAATGAATGTGAAACACACTGGGTTAGATCTCCATGGATGGAAAGCTGCAACAGAAATCATCAGCTGAAAGTTGTATGCAGTATTAGTGGGCATAATAGTAAAACTTAACATGTTTGGGGAATTACTTAGGTAATCCATCCAGGTGATGGCACTGAATGAAGGAATAGTACATATACATGCATACATTATGTCTGTTAGCAAGTCACAAATGCAAGACAAATTTCAAAATGCTCATTTTATCTTTAATGATTTGTTTCATACTCTTAATAACATAGGCCATCCAATCAAGAAATGTAACCCAAAGCTGTAAAATTTGTGTTGCTTAACAAACAAAACCTGAGTTGTAATTTCCCCATTCAAATACATAGTTTGCAACTTTCTTCAGTATCTAAATGTCTATTAAAAGCAAACAAACCAACCCTAAACATTTACAAAACCACACATGATGGTGGTGGTTGTTGTGTTGTTTGTTTGGGTTTTTTTTGTTTTGTTTTGTTTGTTTGTTTTTAATTGTAGTGGAACAGATGCAGGAATTCCACTTGTGGTACAAATTAATGAACGAGACCTGAAAAATCCCACTAAAGCAGTTTCCTTTATAACTACATATCCCAGTAACTGTTTAGGCCTCTTATTTAAAGATTAAAACAGAAAAAAAAAAAGGAGATATTATGCTGGAAAACCTTGTCTGAGATACAGCTGTGATAAAAGCACCATGATGGAAGGATGTCAGATATGCCATGTACAGTCCTGTAATTGTTTGGTGAGTTTTCTGCTGGCTTCTGAAAACCTGCCAGTTTGCTGTGATTTAGCTTTTGAGTCCTACCATTTTTAGTACTGTTCCTATTAAAAAGGAGAGTTGCTATTACATGATGGCTTTATTTATTTGCATTTTGAAAATTCTGTTCACTGCCCTTACACAATTGGAGAGTTGGTGGGTTTTGGTGGTTGGGTTTCTCCCCCCATCCTACATGTAGTGTAAAAGTCTTGGGTTTCTTGATTGTCTTGAGATGAGGTGTTAAGGACTGAAAAGCGATTATTTGCCTTCACCAAATATACTAGCTGTACTAAAATACCAGAAGAAAGTCCTTGAAAGATAAATAAAGTGATACATAGAGCAAAACCAGAATATTTTGAGGTGAGAGTTCTTATTTGCTGCATGCTTGTGTCTGATCAAAGTTAAAACTGTTAGCTGTTGAATGCAAGCACAGCCCCAGCTGCTTTGGGTTTGGTGCATTGCACTGGGTAACAATATCTATTGCAAGGTTACACAATGACATTTTCTGCTAAGCCCTGTAGAGCTCAGCATTTTAAATATTTTCTCTGATGTTTTTATAGTAGAATTCTATGTACTTGATTGGTACAGGCAGAGTAGTTACAAAGGAGCCATTGGAATTTTAATTAGGCTGATACGTAGATGCTCATCTGAAAACCTGAAAACAAACCAGATTTATAAATCTGTGTGTTCTAAGCTAAGAACACATGAAAGTTCAACTACTTATTTTAAGTCCTTTTGACAATGTTTGTCTAAAGCAAGAGTTTCAGCTTAGTGATGTAGCCCTGCTCAGCACTTGAAGTAATGGTATTGTTACTTTCTGCTCAGGATTTTTAAGCTCTGTTGGGCTAAATCTGGCTCAGCAGACTCCTGTGAATCATCGTAGCCCAATGGGCTCTCAGAAATTAGGACAAAGAAAAGTGGCCTATTAATGAGTGAATCTATGTGCTTCCTTGAGGTAAGTAATATCAATCACACCTGAAACAAAATAAAGAAAAGGGTTATCAAGGATTTTTGTTTGTTTTTTTTCTTAAGACTTTTTGAAATTTTTATCTTTTGGTGATTTTCAAGATTCTTGGTTTTTCCTTCTGGTTACCTCCCCATGAAAAATAAGGATGATTTGTGCTTTTTTAACAATGGAAAGAATGCTGTATCTTGCTATCATATTGAGTATTTGCAACATTAAATTGAGGGTGTTAGTTTATAAATAGCCTGGATTGGAGGAGGTGAATTGCGCAAGTGGAAAAAACTTGGAGGTTGAAGATGTATGTTTTGTGTCCTTGTGCTTGAAACCCAAATGCAAGTTGGTTCTGATAATTCTCCGAATGCTGCCACATACAAATACAAGCATAACTTTTCCTGATTTCACAAGCAAAAGAAGAGCTGCTTTGCTTTGCATTAAAAAAAAAGACACTAGATGGACCCCCCCCGCCCCCCCAAAAAAATTAGTTACATTCCTAAAGAGTAAAGGCAGAATGTCAGAGTTAAGGCTGCTCTTCCTGGTGTTTAATTATTTTTGAATAATGTCTGGAAGTTTGCTGCTTTTTGAAAACTTCTAGGTACAAGTGATGGACATGCAATTTATATATGAATCCTGAACCACACTGACACGTCCAGTCTGTTTTTTCTTACTGAACCAACTTGTCTGTAATGGCTGGAGGATGGGAATAATATTGTGGTTTCCCTTAGTATGATTAGTAGCTTAAGATGTCCTTCCTTTCTGTCTTTTTTGGCTTGGCTTTTTCAAATACTTATTATAAGCCAAAAGGAGTTTTATGGTTCTCTGTGCCTCAAT
Source organism: Nestor notabilis (assembly GCF_000696875.1). NCBI lineage: Eukaryota > Metazoa > Chordata > Aves > Psittaciformes > Psittacidae > Nestor > Nestor notabilis. Next base: position 38,505 of record NW_009922123.1, read on the forward strand.
GCAAGGATCTCGTAAAGCAGTGAATATGTGCAGTCTACTTTTGTACTGCCTTAAATCTGCTAGCTGGGAGTTGTGTGATCTGAAAGGGGTGGAAGCTAATGTTCTGCTTAACTGACTGTGAGAGTTTTTCTTGTCTTATAGAAAGTGATATTCTTGTAAATATAGTGAGTCCCTTGTGAACATATTAGTTGATAATAATACTAATCATACTAATAGGTGTTTTGAGCTTGAACTCCTTAGACTTTCTCTCTTCCCTCCCTACTGGATATAAGTAAGGTATTTAGGAGTGGGAAGCTTCTTCTATTTTCCAGATATTTGCACTCTTTTCTTAACATATTTACAAAAATATCATCTACAAACCCGTTGTTTTTTCATAAGAACTGGCTTTCTACACACATAACAAAAAGGATAGGAAACAAATGTCACTGGGCAGATTTCTAAAGTCTGATACAGTCTTCCCTTAACAATCCTGAAAACTCCACCTCTGTCCCTCATTTAAATATCTTTTAATGGTAACAGGAAGTTAGGAATTTCAGTGTTTACAGCTGGTAAAAGGCAATAATCGAGGGAAATGTGAATCAAAACCAGCAGCAGCCATCATTCAGAGGGGTTTAGATAATATAGGACGAATTAGTTTAGCTAGTTCAGGGTGCTTTAAATGGCCAAGGTATGATTTGGTGATTAAAAGACAAAGCAGGGACAAGTTATTTCTATAGGAAGGAAAATGTCCAAGCTCTGTGACATTTTGAGTACCAAGAGAAAAAAAAAAAACAGACACAGCACAGGACTTGTCTGAGAAGGTTGGACATAGGTTCTAGAAAGCAAACAAATATTCTGCTCAGTGCAACATATGAAGTATGAACGGACTTGCCAAGAAGCCATTTGAGTGCCTGTTATTCAATGAACTGGAAAGCCGAGTAATACCAAATTTGTTTCTCCAGTGTGTATAAATTAAGTATTAGGCAGTACAAAAAGGTCCATAGAAATGAAGTACAATTGGAATGAAGTCTTATTTGAAGTAAGAAATGCGGCCTAGTTTGCTTAGCTGTCGTAAGAATGCAGCTTACTGTGCTTTGAGTGCTGTATTTGATAAGTATTTTGGTGAGTAGTACACTAACAATTAGTGACCTCTTTTGGCTGATACAGTTGCAAGTATGTGTACAGGTCATAAAAGTCTCACTTTATAAACTCAAACTAGCAAAATAAGTATTTTCCATTGTGTACATTTCAAAGTTATCTATTATGAAGGACAACTGTATCTATAGTTTCCATAGATCCGTTAGTTTCACGTATACGTAACTGTCCACATAATTCTTATTACAATTGTTTTATGTCTATAGAAAAGGTGGGTTTCTTAGGAGAAGTAATTAAGAAGACTTCTGGTTATTTTGGAAAACTTGCAATATTTTTTTTATTTTATTTTTAAAAAGCAATACCAAACAAAGGCATTTGAAAAGTTATGTCAAATCCCCAGCATAGACATGCACCTTAGCGGAGGAGTAGAACATCTTTGCTTGGTGGTGAAAGTTGAGATAATTGGTAAAATAAAAGCATCTATAAAATAATGCATGGTTGTGCATAATAGGTATCTGCAAAGGTCTTCATACTGTAGTTAATATGTGATATCAAAGTGTGAAATTTTGAGAAGGAAGAACTTGAATACAGTAGAGAAGGAGACTCCAGGTTGGTGAATGATCTAAATGAATGTGATAGTCTCACATAGGGACAGTATTTGTAAACTTGTTATACTCCCTCCTTGAACATGTATTCAAGGGTAGCAGGAAAAGAGTAAAAGTCCATATAGTTTATCGTGTCCTTGAGACTGTCTTTACCGTCTGAAATTTTAAGCCTCTTTATTAGCTCATACATTCACTTCTGAAGCAGGTGGGTTCTTTGCTGGGAAATGCATGTGGCTATTTCTGTCTAGACAGTACTTTGTGGCAGCTTTTTGTGCTGGTATGTTACTGAATGATAAGCAGAGAGTCCTTTAAAAGTTGTTTGCTTAACAGCTTAGTAACAATATTTTGGCACCTTAGACCAAAAAATGACACAATTTGAATCTTTAAGAAGCTGAACAAATAATCACTAATTAGTCTTACAAGCTCTTTGATTCTGTAATTGATGAAGGTGCGTTGTAAAATAAATGGGTGTTTTTTATATTATGCAGTGTCTGCTCAAACGCAGTGCCATTTATATGCAGGGGCTTTATACATTTACACATTTACAAATAAACCGCAATTTCTGAGTATACATGGTGAGATAATTTTTTTAAAAATAGATATTTATGATTGAAAATATTATTGTACTCTTTATGAAGCAGTGAAGCTCTGACAGTATGTCCCTGAATCCATGAAGAATTTCCTCGCAAACAGTCCATGCTTTTCGGACTCCTCAAGTCTTTCTGTATCTGACCCAAATACCTGTCAGAATTTGTTTAAGGCTACAAGAATTCTATGATTAAAGATACTTTTTTTTTTTTTTTAATGAATACTTTTCAGGATATCATTCTAATTGATTTGCTTTGCATTACATGGGTGAATGTGTTTACCTTTTAAAATAAATGTATAATTTTTGACATAATTATTATTTCAAATTGGGTAAATCAGATCAAAATAGTCTGGGGCGCAAAATAATCCTGGAAATAGTAGATCCAGGCAGAATCAGAATGAAAATATTACCTTTAAAAGACATGTGACAGAAGGGACAAAATGAGTTAATAGAACTAAGGTAGGGTATGCTATTCATCTTCATAAATGAATTTATAATTTATTGATGTTTTGCTAGCAAATAGGGGCTGGCACACCTAAATTTCGATAAAGTACGTGTAGCTTCTGCAATGCTGGTGGGGTAGGCTGAAAATTCTATGGGTGGTTGCATTTAATTTGTTTTGAATATTTTTTTAAATTGAATTAGGCACATGAATAAGTACTGACTCAAAAAAAAAGTGTATACATTGTTCACTTTAGTTAGAAAAACTGATCTATTTTACATAGGTATGAAAAAAATACTGACTGTTAATATGCAGTTTAGTACTATAAGTGCCTAAGTGCATTGTTACATCTTGCCACAAAGGATTTTGATAGCTGTGTATGCTTTGCTACTTTTAAACTGTGTTGCCCAGGAGAGCGCTGATGATGCATCTCCTTTCCTTTGTTTAAGGACAAGTCAGAGATGACTCAGAGCATAAATTCCCAGTCCCCAGTTCCAGCAATATTTGGTAGGCACCAATTTTTTCCAGTTGACTATTGATTTCAGCAATATAAAATGGAAAGAATAATAGTTGAAAAAATACAATAAAATCCTTTGAAGTTAAAACTTGGTGTCTGTTGTTTTGTTTTACAGTTGATAGCTTATGAAATAAGTATGCAGGTTTTGCTTCTCTTAGGCCTGTTATTTCACGTTCACTACAAAGTAAATGAATTCCTCAGTTGGTGTAGGGTATTCTGGAAGGGTAAGTATTGCTACTTATTTGGTTTTCATTTTTACATGTTATAATTCCACTGTGAAGATTTCAGCTGAGGGATAAATTTAATAGTAAGAGAATCTCTGCAGATAGTGAACTGTTGTTTATTATGCAGAGGTAAGATTTCTACTGAGACAGGTTAGGCTATGTCAGTTATTTATTACAGCCACAGAAGACTTGGACATTTACCCTGTTTGCTTGATCCTGAAAGAATATAGGATTCCTACTTTGAAATATGATTGTTTTAATGTGCATAATTCATCAACAAATGTGTGTGCATGTGTATGTATATATATGTAAAAATTAAATCTGGTGAGAGATTAGAAAGATTTTTCTGTTGGATGTCTGCTGTGCTTTCCAGAAATGGACAAAAGAGTGTTTTATGTAGGTTATCTTTCTAATGCTTCAGGAATCAAATAGTAGCTACTTCTTCCAGGTCCTAAAGCAACAGGACCCTCCCCAGTGATAATACCCAAGATTTTTCCATTACTTGTTGCAGTAGCTACAAATACATAATCTCTAAGAATAAAAGGCAATTGTAAAGTTTTGAGTAATACACCAAAGATTAGCATAATAAGGTGGAATTTACAGCATCAGCGTGAAGTTAAACAAAAAATGTTTTAATCTGGATGTGTGCCTAGAACCTCTGTAGTACTGTTTATCCTCTGAGAATTTTTATTTTATTAATTAGCATAGGATTTTCCTAATTACCTTAAAAATTAACACATTTACACTGCATTAGGGTGATACAATATGAGCTAATGTTCATCTAAACGTCTGGCTACAGCAGCATATGTTGTAATGTCTGTTTTGTTTGATTGACGTGGTTTATCCATCAAGGCTGAAATGCAGTTGTATGGCTCCTTACCCAGTATCACTTTTTATCTGTTGCTAAGAGTTTTAAATTTTCAGGGAATAGTTAAAAAAGAGAAACAGCCTTCAGTAAGGTAGGTAGGTTAGACTTACGCATGATTAGAAAGGAGACCAGAGGGAAGAGATGGCAGGTAAGAGAAAATTACCTCTTTCCTTACCCTTGTTAGAGATGGAATGTATGAGGCCCCAAATCTGTGAAGAAAGTAAACATCATACTGGGAATTACACCTTCCAAGCAGTTAAGACAGTCTGTTCTGTTACTAATAGCCTCAAGACGCTTGACAGCTCTCTGGATCTAAGTTGTTGCCAAAGAACATAAACTGAAGAATTGTAACATGAAATTTTGATGCTGTTTCCAAGCATAAAAGAAAATAATATAATTGTACTTATGTAACAACAGCCCAAGTATAGGTTTCTTAAGCATTTTTAAAGGTGGTTGTGAGAGAAGAAAAACCCAAGAAGCAGTTTCCTTCTGAATGTTATTATACTTTCAGTTTATAGAGCCCTAGTTTTAGGTAATACATTTTTCTTTGCCAATGAACTGTTCCACTGTGACCAGCAGATGACATTCGCTATCTGAAAATAGAAATAGGGAAGGATTTTGGTCTTCACTATTGTCATAACTCATATGGGTTAAAACTAGTAACTCCTCATGATAAGACAAAGACTTCTGTAGATGGATATTTATCTTTGATATATCAACATGAAGTATGCTCAACATTTTTTTCACTGCTGGGTTTGTCAAATCTAACGCTTCATTTAAGAGAGAATTTTGCACTCAGAAATGTGGGTACAATAAGGAAACTTTGTATATGTGACCACAAGAATAGAACCTATTTTAAAAAATTAGAACAATCAGTTGTTTAGGTCAGATTAACAAGATCTGTTAGAGTGCAGGTTATCAGCATTTAGTGGCTTAGGCAACCAATGTGATTTGTAAGAACCACTGAGGACTTGGAGCTGTCTTGTGTTCTAGGCTTTGAAAATGAATTGACTGCAGTGTATTTGGGTGTGACCTCAGTTCCACCACTAGCTGTTTTGACCTCTCTTGGTGGTCTTTTCCATTGTTGTTGTTCTTGTTGGTTTGTGGTGTTTTTATTTTAGATCCTGTGCTGGCTTCATTCTTCCACTATTCCTGTAAGTTTTTCAGTGTTATGCCCTGTAACAGCTGTCCTGTGAACAAGGAATCTTTAAAGCTTCAATTGTTAACAAGCAAATTTTTACTATGTGAAAAATGACACTATTCAGGAAGTAGAACTGGAGCAGATAGTCAAAGTTTTTCTTAGGAAAAATGAAAAGCATACTTGTGACAAAAGGCCACTTCCACTCTTCCAAAAACACGGGGACATTACAGTTTTCAGAGATAGTATCACAAAAAGTTTTGAATGATGTAAATTAACCTCCTTTTGATGGAAACAACTATTTTGGATGGAATAACCTATAAATGCCTCGTACAGAAAGTGATAGTTTCAGACTGAAATAGACTAAGTGACTGAGAACAAGTTTTTTGTAGGAGGTGGCCATGCAACCTTCATGGTCTTCCAGCAATAAACACTCAGGAGCTTGACACAGTTATTGAAAGGTCCTCTTTTCTAGAACTGAAAGTGTAACACTCATAATTCATTCTCTGTCTTTTTCATTTGGGGATTTGGTGAGTGTGATTCATCCTATTTAGCTGATGGGACTTGTCTTCAGAGCCACATATTTCTGTACAGGTTCCATTTTTTTGATTGCAAGCTTGAAAACGTGGAAAGCTGTGCCTTCTATGTGGAGTCCTAGAAAGGGATGTTTTCACTTGGTAATAGTGACTGTGTTTCATCACTGTCACTAGACAGAATCTCATTTAAGTAAAAAGGACTGCCAAAAAGACTGAGATGTATAAATTTAAATGTAACTTGAAAATAGATGATGGGTACAGTTTCTTTCAGGCTATTCCCACAAATAGAACTACAGATGTTTTGCTTAATTCTGTACTAAAATTAATTTTCTGAATCCTCCTACTTGGATTCTCAAAGTTAAGCATCTAATAAATGTGTTAGTTTTAAAAAAAGTTATGAACACCCACATCTCATTTTTTGGCACTGATGTAAACTGTGGATGCTCCATAAATCAGGCTGCTTAGTTAGGTGGCTTTTTAGGCACTGATCTGTGAATATTTAGTATACATTTAGAGATGAAATACCTGCAAGTGAATTTTCACTGGGAATTTGGTTAGAAGAGAAATAAAAATAACCATGAGCTGAGCCTAGGAAAACAACTAGGAAGCTTGCAAGTAACTAGGAATAGAAATAAAGCTGAGGAAAAGCTGCTTATTCTTAGAAGCAGAATTGTGTTTGCTGATGCTGTTTATTATTCTTCAGTCTTGTACTAGTATTTATGAGAGGCAGAAGTTTACATTCGCAAGATTATATCTATCAAATTATACGAGCAGGTCGTGTTAGTGTGGCTTGTTAGCACTATCTTATCATCAGAGTAATGACAGTGGGACAGTTTTACATCTCAGCCTGTTGCCTTCAGTGTCATCATGCTGGAGTGCAGTATGCTTGTAAATGATAATTCACTAGAAACTGAAGTAATGTGTAATAAATGCATCCAATATCCATTATTCAGTTGTGGGCTGGACTAGAGTTAGACATATTTTTAAATAACATTTCAAAAGCTTTACTCAAAACACGTTTTAATACAGGGTATGATTATCTAATTTGCAAATCTGCTTCCCACAGAGTAAAGCATAATTTACTACACAAATATTGCTACAAAAAGTTAGTGTACACAATAAATATAATTTAAAGTGGCAGGAAAAATAAAGGACTCTCAAATTTTCTAAATAATCCAGCAATTACTCCAGTAATAGACATGTTTTAAAAATTGCCAGTAAGAACTACATTATTTTAATTTGTCTAGTTTTGCTGACTGTGCTATTACAAACAATAATGAAGGATCAGTAGAAAAAGTTGATAATTTATTATTTTTCTTCTAGCAGTACTGATGAAATTGAATATACAATTTTTAGTTTGTGTAAGAACCTATTTTTTATCAAGCTACATACATATTAGATTGTAATTATCAGTGACTAGATTGTATAGACAAATAATTAACAAGATAAAATTGCAAAGAAGAACAGAAAATCAGTAGTGTTTTAAACTCGGAGAAATACTCAGAAAAAAAGTTGCTACTGTTTGCTTTTTAAATCACTAGGTAGATTTTATGGTAAAAACCATGAAAGTATAATTGATTTTGTGAATGTGTCAAAATACATTGAAAAATAACTTATTATGAATACTACCATTGTTTATCATAATTTTCCACTGATCTTTCAGGTTAAAGATAAGCGATACAGGTTCCCTGGACTGTATAAGGACCTCATTACATATTCTGTCATAAAACGAAACAAACCCATTTAGAATATGAATTATTTTTCTTATTTTTCTATGCCTTCATTTAGAAATTTACTATACCAAAGATGAATGCAATAAAAATTGGTGAACAAGAAGGTTATGGATTAACAGCATGGTTATTTATGTCTGCTGAGACATCTGCTTTTGATCACTGATCATTTTTCTTGGGTATTAATTGTGTTCCATTCTCAAATTAAAGGTTTAGTTTTATCATTAAGTTGTTGAAGATTTCCAGGTACTTACAAGTAGTTTTGCGATTATTAAAAATTCATTGGTGGGTGGTTGTTAGACAGCAAAATATTTTGTTCAGAATTCTTTGTGATTGAATAGTGTGTTCATATTCTAGCAAAGCAATCACTCAAATATCTGCCTACACGTTTGACCTGTCCTCAGAAAAGCCTGATATTGCAAAACTGATTGCTACAGCTTTTCCTTGCAGCCCCTGGATTATGCAGTCATTTTCCAGATTGGGAACTAAAAAACTATAATGTAATTGTTATGAAGATATCTTTCAGTAGGAAATGTTAGGCTGCCATATAACACTGAATACCTTTACTTTTCATATTTCTTCCTCCATCTGTATGCGAGTTAATGAGACATAAGGTAGAGAATGAGATGGAAAATGCACCATGAATGATATTTTTAGTATAATTACCTGGAATTACTATTTTTGGAGGGGCTATTCAAATAGGAACCGTCAGTCTGTGTCTATATGCCAGTCTGGAGCCTCGTCTTCTAAATCCAGAACTTTATAGGTATCATCATTAAAATACACTGTATAGGGGTGAGCAGAGCTGTAGCTGTCTGAATTAAATATTTTGGCAGCTCTGCATCTGTCCCATGTATGTCCATGCCATGGTGGTTGTGTAGAGTGTATACAGCCCTGCCTGTTGGATCTTCAGTAGAGCAAATTTGGGTGAGAACCTGCCAGAGAGGAAGAGTCTGAATCACATGCTCACTGCAAACGCTGGTAGATGCATCTTCCTTCATCTCTTAGGGGAAAGACATTGCTCTCTGAGGGCTGCCAAGTGTCTAGGCATTTATGCAGCAGAGGTGAGGGAGGATAATGCGCTCTTCCTTTTGTCTCAAGAAAAAGAAACTGGTTCTAACATTTTGCTAGACTGCAAGAAGAAGCCTCTTTCACTTAATTAAAGCAAGATCATCTCATACAGTTCTCCTTTTTATTCCTGGCTGCTCAAAGTGTGTCTTGCTCACCTGCTATGAGAATAGCTGGAAAATGTTAATTGGGACTCCATTCCCACTTTTAAGGGGGGGTGGGGGTGGGGGTGGGAAGAAAATGCTCATGGCTGTCTTGAATGTAAAGAAGAATGGAATTAATGAAGGAGGAGTATCCTAGTTATGTTGGCTTGATCACTGTGAAATGGTGCAAGATTTTTCATATTTTAGAGTGCATAACCTGTAGGGTTGATTTAGTAGTAAAAAATTTTGATAGGTCACAAAGTTGTATGTGAAACATGCGAAACATTCTGCCAGCAAAAATCTTGTTACAGTAGTAACAGGAGTAACATTGTTACGGAGACTTTGTTTGCTTATATGTTTGCTTGTAACCAAACAGATGTAGAAAATGTAGCATCATCTCCTGTTTTGTTCAGACTCTTTTTTTGTCAGTCAGTCTTCACTGGGGAGAATTGAGGGCAGGTTGACTGTCAAGCAGTTCATCCTTGTGAAGCTTTCAAGAGTGGAAAATTGTACTCATGTTTACTGAGCAGAAACAACACCTTGCAACTCATGACCTTTGAGTGCTCTCTTTCCTGCTTTGTAAAGTATGGGCTTATGATAGCACTTGCATTACAAGCGTGTTTTGAAGAGAATCTAATTAGTTGTCTGTTGGCCTAGTAGTAGCATGAAAAGGACTGTTGTAGTGTCTGTGTAACTACAAAAGAGAAATGCTAACAAGAACCCTAACAAGTAGAGGCCTGATTCTAAATGTTGGCATAAAAATATTTCATGCCAAAGTATTATTGCATAAGTCAGTCAAAATCCCATACAAAAGAAGATGCTGTTTAATGCTTTTTGATCGGGATAAAACTTTAATTTAAAATACAAGTTTATATTATTTTATTGAAATACAAATAGTGGAAAGTAACAAAGGATCTATTATGAAAATTAGTTAATAGACTTAAATTACTGTACTTAGGAGTGATGAACAGCAATTTAATAAGCTATTATTAAAAGTGTGAATTATTCTGAGTAATGGTTTTGCAGCTAGCTTTTACAGTTTAATGTTTAAGGCCTTGGAAGAGGCTTCTTCAAACTGTACATAGTTTGAATAAATGTGCAGTTTTACAGCTTTAGCAGTAAAAGTATTTTTGGTGTAAAAAACCAATTTCCAATAGTCAATAAAAGTATTCCTAAAATAAAATATGTAACTAACATGAAAAGAAAAAGAGAAGGAGCATGAAAGGATTTCTGGAGGCAAGAAAAGGTGTGTAGGGATTGCATGTTCTATCAAGGGAAGAAAAGATCCCCATATAAAACCTAATCTTACTTTGTTACTTTTTAACTTAGGCATTTCTGTTACAAACCTGTTTAAATTTTACTAAGAATTTTTGTAATAATGTGGAAAATTCTTTTTTATAGCTCAGTGATTTTTTTTTTTATTTTTATTTTCCAATCATGACAACTTAAATATTTATTTTTATAAGACTCTAGGTTTATCCTGCTTAGATTAGAATATGACTATGCATAGTACCCTGCAAGGCTGAGAAGCTACTGGCTTGGCCTTGGTACTCAGTGACTAATGTTTCTGCTACAGAAAATTCATTGTGACCTGGAAGCCATCATAAAGATGAGGCCTGGCTACAACCAGTAGCATAAAGACTGATATTCCCCCCCAGTCTGAGCATAGTGTCTTAGACATGGGTTCTATATGCTAATGTCCAAGAAGAGATTTCGCCGCTTTGCTTGCCAGCCTTTGACAGTGTTTTCTGCTCCCAGGTTGAATTTTTCTCCCTAATACCCATTTGTAATTTCTTTGGTACAAGTTGTATTGCTTCTCCCAAGGAGCACCTCCAAGAAGAGTCTGCCTCCATTTTCCCCCTAAATACTGCTAGATTTGTGAAGAGAACCACAAGATCCCCTTCCCCTATCCTCCACCCAGGTTGCTCGAGCTCAGCTCCCCCAGCCACACGTGGAGAATGCAGCAGCCCTGGCAGTCATGGTGATCCTCTGCTGAACTTGATGCAGTTTAGTGGTTTCTTTCTTTTATTGAGTGGGACTCAATACCCCAGGTGTCAGCTTGCAAATGCTGAGCAGAGGGGAAGAATCATTTTCCTCCTCTTGCTGGCTAAGACATAACTGTTGCAGCCCAGTATGTGGCTGGCTTTCACAGCCTCTAGGTTATAGCAGATCTTTCAAATTCATGGAAATTGAGGGAGAACAGAAGCACTGGAATGTGCTAGGCAGCAAATCTGTCACTAATGTGATTCCATGTTTTTCTTTCACCTAGAATGTTCCACCTGATTTGTCCATCTGCACCTTTGTGCTGGAGCAGTCTCTGTCAGTACGGGCCCTCCAAGAAATGCTGGCCAACACAGAAGAAAAGGCAGAAGGGGTAAGTTATTAAATATTCACTTTTTTTCATCTTGCAAAATACAATTTCTTTCCTTCTGTACCACAGATTTTATGACAGGCGCAAGCTCCTTTGCTACAGGAATGGTCTTGTATTGAGAAATTCTAAACACTTCCAGCTTCCACTGAAGCTTTCCAGAGTTGTAAATTCCCAACAATTTCAATATGCTGTGGGTCAGCATAGACCTCCAAGAATGTTTTAATTTGAGATCTCATAATGTGAAATATAAACCTTGACCATTTGTTCAGAACAGCTAAGCTTTCTGAGCATTTCTGACTGTATCAAGAGAAACTGTCAGGTAGTCTTAAAATGACTTGTATGTGTGTTGTTTTTCTCTATAACTCACCTTTAGAGCTGCAAATATATTGTTACTGAGTCTTTGTGGATAAGAAACGTGGAAACTAATGCATTTATACAGGGGGAAGATGAAGGATATAGGAATTAATTAAATTATTGTTTATCCTAATAGGAATTGTTTCACTAGCAAATAGGCATTTACAAGTAAACCATAGGAGTGTAATTAGTTCTCTGTTGCATAATTAATTTGGTTTGTTATGATGTAGTTGAGTGTTCCGTATACTCCCAGTTAGGTCGATTTGACTGCCATGCTCCAGCTCAAATCCTATAAACTGTAAGTGAAGAAGAGTGACTATAGGCCCAGGAGTTACACAGGTAAAGGAGAAGCCTGTCACTCAAGAAAGCTGGCAGGAGAGAAGCATGTCTCTGATATTTCTTGGAATGCCTTGAGAAAGCAAACATTAAATTAAGATAGTGTAGTTAGTCCTGTAAATGCCAGTCACTGTGACTGAAAATGGTATTTGGGAAATGAAATCCAAGAGCAGTCCTAAGGATGATCCAAAGTCTGAGCTGTCAGTGACAATTTGTTCCAAGGTCTTACTCCAACAGCAAGAGAATGAAAAGAACATCTTAGAAAGAAGATGATACCACAGGAGAAAAATAAATAAATTCAAAAGAAGAGGCACATACAAGCATCATGTCAAAAATTGCAGTTCAAACCCAAACATGTGCAGTGATAACTGAGTAGGGCCATATGTGTGAAGGAGAGCAACAGTTTTCTTGCTGGTTATTCTCACCAGATGTGGGCAGAAACTAAACAAAACGTAGGGAGAGTATGTGTTAAAGTAGTGCTATAGGGCAGAATAGAGTGAATGGAAAAAAAATCAATTTTTGAATACAAAGTATTGAAACTTTTTTAAAAAACTTAACATTAATGGGCAGATCTGTTGGGCTGTCTTTAGCAGTCTTGGGGCCAACTGTAAAGTGAATATTTACTCTTAATACTGTGATCACTTCCAGAGAACATGGGATAAGGAATGAATTTCTCTGCAGAATGGTTAGAAAATGTGAGTGCAGGGATTCTGTGGGAAGCTAAGGAGGGCTTTGTAGAAGTCTCAGGGAGAACATTTGCTCTAGTTCTGGACTATTTTCAGCACTACATGTGAACAACAAAAGGACACAGTGACTCATGGGACCTACATAACTCCAAGCTGGAAAAAGTGTGTTTGATGGTAATCTGGTATTTCCTGGAAACAATTAGTGATGTTTTCGATGCATAACCATGAAAGTTAGAGTTCTGGAGATTCATCTCTGTGCCTAAAGAAAAATGATGGCACGTGTACCAATGTACAGTGCTCTGTACTTAAGGGTCTTCCAAGATGCACACAATAAAAGTAAAACAAGTCTGAGCGTGGTCATTATGTGGTTGTTACCTATTTACAGAGTAGTTTACTGTGCTCTCAACTCTTACTAAATCCCATCATTAGCAGAAGATAGAGCTACAGCTATCCTGGTGTTCACTGGATAATGAATATATTTCTATCAAAAATTTTGCCTGACTTCTGTGCAAATTAGGAATCTGCCTGTGAGTCTCTGTCATACTGACTGATATTAGAAGAAAATAATCTTAAAAACAGTAGCTTGTAGATGAACAAGGTCATACTGTTGTCAATGTTGTTATTTTTCTTTCTAGTAAGTCTCTGGCAGCCCGGAATAGTGATACTACTAAAATGAGTGAATATGTACTTGCTGATAAATTAGCATAACTAACTTTTGGTATCTGTATGTAGTTTCTATGAAAAATAGATAAAGTTTTCTTTTGCATTTATAGTTATTTATCATGGGGTAGGTACTTATATAGCCAGCTTCTGATTTGTTTGAAGTAACTGTTAGAACATACGGGTTTTGCATTTAATGACTAATGTGGTTACTTCAAGCTCTATAAGAAAAGGTAATTTTGTGCATGCATCTGAAGCACTATTACCTTCCTGGAGCAGCATCAATTTTTTACGTAGAATGACAGTTTTCTTTCGTTTAGGAGAAGAAAGTATAGCAGTTTTCTTGAGATAGTGTTACTATAAACTGGATTCAATATGACCTCAGTTTTCTAATGGAAAGAGTCCTGCAAAGGGAGGTCTTTTCAATCCTCAATTACTTTTCATTACATTAGAAATCATTAAGGCTGCTGTGTTTAAAAAGTGGTCTGCTTGTGCTTCTTTTGCTTTTCGTGGTATGTAATCTCTTGAATGCTATGTTTATATAGTAGGTGTTCTTGTTATATAACAAGTAAGTCAGCAGTGATGAAATGGTTGAATAATATGAAAAAAATCTCATGCTGACTTGAGTCAGAACGATAAGAAGCTTTCATTGTGCTTAAGAAAAAATAAGTAAGTGCACTAACTGGATTTAATTTGAATTCGCGGTTAGTGTTTATTAAATCTGCAGGAGTACCTCTGCAATAAATACCTACATTTTTAGTGCAAGAATCCCAAATCTAGAATTTCCATACTTCAGGAGATTAGCGATCCGTTAGTCTGAGTATACCCACTTCTCTACCCTGAATCAGCTAAATGCTAGTATCAGACAACAGAGGGAAATGGGTGAAATTTCCTACCAAAGAAAGTGTTTCTTCTAGCTGTAGGTACTGAGCAGTTACTTTGTGCTGAGGTTTCATCATTTCCCTTTAAAATACTATGTTTAGCTCTGGGAGTTTATTAAAACATTGAAATTCATAGCTTGATTGTAAGCTTTTGGTTTAAAAAATAAAACCACAACCTCTTTTATTAGTAAATAATTGTATAAATGAAGACTATCATTCTAAGTATGCCCAGAGTCTGGGCTCTGGTCTCTTAGGCAAGCAGAATTATTGTTACTTTGTCCTAGATGGGTCTGTAGCCTAAGTATTATGTTGACTTGTGTTTTGGGTGTAACTTTTTATTATTAGAAAAGCAGGTGAAATATGAAAAGGGAAATCCTTGTTTTTCATAAAACATTTAAGACCAGAAAAAGCCTTTAGGTTATCTATTGATAGCCTGGACATTAAATTTTTTGGTGAACCCTCTTCAGAGCCCAGTGCCGTGTTTTTCACTGAAGTTACCAGACTGAATGATCCTGAGAAATTGAATCCAGAGCTTTCTGGAATAATTTAGCAATGGTCAGCACAAGATGTTGTAACTGTTTTGCTTCTGATTTTTTTTTTTTTTTTTAACTCTGATTATTTGTGTGTTTTTGTGGTTTAATCAAATCTTCCTTTACTAAATTCAGGAGCTGTAGCATTTAGTACTTTCTTCTTGTGAAAGTCCTGAAATGCCATAATCGGATAATTTCCTGGAAATTTTCCTTAATTTTGTTAGGAAATTAAATTCATTAGAACTCTTATATTCAGTAACTTCTGAGATTCTGGACAGTATAAAAAATATCAGAATCAGGGGTAGATAGTTATGTAGGTACCATACCAATACCTCCTGTGGTAATTAAAAACTCCCCACCCTAGTCTTGAAATTCAGTCAAGATTTTCATAATGCAATTCTATTTCTAACTCTCCTTATCTTGCAGGTTTCCACATACATCTTGGGGTGCTTTTGATGCTAATGATGCTGTATACGCATCATTGACTTCCATATTGATCAAGTTTGGATGGGAATGGTCTTCCCCAAAGGGGTAACATTTGAATGGCAGCAGCATGGGTAGCATTTGAAAGAAAAGAAGAGGTAGGGTTAGGATTGTGAGTAGTACTGAACAGGCTGGATTCCTGTCCTGCAAGGAAATGGGAAAGAATTGAGTCTGGAGAGGAGCTGCCTTCATCTATATATTGCTTGCATCATAGAATCATAGAATGGTTTGGGTTGGAAAGGACCTTAAGATCATCTAGTTCCAACCCCCCTGCCATGAGCAGCTGGTGATAAACATGCGTGGTTTTCTGACAGTTTCACTGAACAGGTCTGGACAGGTACTGTAAGCACGAGAACACATCTGCACATGTGTAACTGCACCTCCTCACGGCAATAAGAAATTAGAATCCATGGTAGCTACATCATTGAGAGAATCTACAATATTGTAGCGAAAACAGCAGGTCTCATGAGAACAGGTGTTATTTTACACCTAGCAGTTATGTGTTTGTGGAAAAACAATTTATTTAAATGCTTAGCAATTCCTTAGCGACTGCGGTAATGTTGATTCACTGAGAAGGTATGGTTTCTGGTTTTGGGAGGTTGTGCTGGAAAGCCATCAAACATTTTGTTTCAATAACAATAGTAAACCCAAAGCCTTGCAATCAGGTGAGCATATCTGTCTATTTTAAGTATGTAAGGATTACTGTTGTGTGAGAGTTACACTATTCCAGGTCTAAAGTTAACAGGCAGATCTTCACAGGTGTGCTGTCTTGCCTTTTTCAGTGGCAGGATCATCCACTTGGCTAAACTCAGCAGGGTTGGAGGGCTTGGGATGAGCTCAAAATGCAGTGGGAACTATAAACCAAGATCTTGCTTCAGTGTGCATCAGAATCACTCAGCCTTTCTCAAACCTGTATTTTATTTTTGAGTGTTTGAGCTGCCACTCTGCAGGCAGGACCTTGTCCCAGCAAGTCTTGTATTACTGTATATGATTTTTGTAGTTAATGCTTGTTTGTGCAGATAGTGCTGATGGTACAGAATGTGCTTGTAATTATGACACATGCAGCTTCCACTCCTGAAGCAGCCTTTGGTAGCTGATAGTCTGTTGATAAATATGCAGAACACTTTTCTTAAAAGAAGTTTCTAGTTAAAAAAATGTTGGGATGAGTCACAGAAGATAATGGTACATACAGAGCAGAAGGAAAGGGACAAATTTGGAAACCCTGTGGTTTTTAACAATAATTTTTTTAGTTGTGATTATTTCATGTGGTAAATTCACTTAACGTATATATGTAGGTCATCTAGCAGCTCACTGTTTTAGGTAACTGGATATTTATGCTTTTTTTTCTCTTTTTGTAAAATTCCATTTCCGGATGCTTATAAGCAGTTTACTAAGTAGGTCTCTGCTTCCTGAAAAGAACTTGTGCATTTGTCCAAATTTTAATAGCATCAGTAACTGGTAAGTCCTTTGGGTGTTCCAAGGGAATGTCAGGAGAGGTTTCTTATTCTCTGTCACTGTTTTTTAGGTATGTTATTTGGTGAAATATAAAGCCTTCATTTTAAAGAAAGCACTTCCTGGAGATCTTCAGAGGAACATATTAGGTAGCCAGCATTTGCCTTTCCCTAGAGGAAAGACCATGACTGTCTTTCAGCAGTGATCCCACAGGGTACAAAAGGCTGAGTCCTTTCCAGTTTGGCTTGAAACTGTAGTCAATAACTTTTGAACTGAATATTTATCATACAATTTGTACAGGAGCTATTTAAAGTTTATAGCTGAGAGACTTTACTCTCTGCTGTTTTTCTAGGAATGGTTTTAGGTAGGTTTTTAAAACTCTGCCATTCAAGTTTCCCAGTGAATATTTAAAGCAAAATAACTTAATGTTTAAATGCTTCATCCACAGTGTATTTACTTCTCTGCATAAAACTATGATGGAGCTGAGAACTTTTTGTGAAAATTACAGAACACAGACACTCTCCAGTTCAAGATTGCACACTGTTTAGCCTTTCTGTAGCTTAGATGTCTGTATCTACACAGCCTGCGTAGTCCATTCTCAACTCATGAATACCATGGCATCGGCTGACAGGAGAAAAGGGTACATAGGATAGATGTTCTACTCAGATTTCTTCTGAAATCTCAGTGACTTTTTCTACTTTTTCCAAGTAATCACTTTCTTAAATGATTTCAGGATTTTTCTGTCTTGATGTAAAACTGTAAAGAAGATAATGCATTAACATGGAGATCTCTGTAGGAAAACTAAAAGCTCAAGCAAGGGATTAATGGAATTAACTGATTTGCCAATCTTCACAGTAAAATTTCATCATTTCTGCTGGTCACGGTTCATCAATGAAGTACAAAAATTCTCCTGTTAAACGCTAAACCATTTAGGAAAGCATTTCTGGTTTGTGAGGGGTTTTTTTTGTGTGTTTTTTGGTTGGTTGGTTGGTTTTTTTTGTTTGTTTGTTTGTTCTTTTTCTTTCTTTCTCCCCACTAGGACAGATTCTCATGTTCAGAATATCTTTTAACTCAGGCCACTCTTTGAAACCTTTTGCGGAAAAGACAGTGTTTAGGGGCTTTCCTTGTAACTTGAAATGCAAATCTCCTGAGTATTTGAAGTCTACAGATACAGCTGGAGGCTTGAGTACAGTCCAGCAGGAGGCATTTTATAAATTCTTTGTCTTGTGCTTAATCTCCATGTATTTAAAGCAGTCAGGAATTTTGGTTCATAGCTGACTCGTTTTTATAGTCTGACTGCATTTCATGAAGAGAGCTTTAAGTGCTTTTGCTTTTTAATTCTGGGGAAATTTTTCATTTCTATCAGTTTCTTTACTTTTCTCTTGGCATATTGGATCAGTTCAGACTGTGGGTGAGATTAGACTAATCAAGAAGTCAGATTTAGAGAGCCAAGTCTGAAGGAACCCTACTGTAGCTGGGATTTGGAAAGAGCTTCCTGAAAATGAGATCAGGAAGGTGGTGATTAAAGGGAGGGTTACAAACACATAACATGCACGCAGTTATGAGAGGAGATGCTTAGGTAAAAGTCCCATTTGTTTTGCAGGTTGGTGTAACCAGTTTCTGTTGCCCGTATGCACAGTTCAGCATTTTTAATAATTATTGATATGAATTGTTTAAATTATCTTTCTAACATGAGCCTGACAGTGATTTTTGCACTCATTTCAGAGTACAGCAGTAAAAGACAGGCACTTATTTCTTTAGCATTGGAATAACTTTTTTCCCTGAAGATCTTTTTAAAATTTCTTTTGATAGCCTATATTTCCTTCATTTATGCTGTTATTCTTGATCTGCTGCATATTTTTCCAAATCTGTGGGATGTATCGTTTTTATACACTGTTGTCTCATTCCTCTTACTGACAGAATATCTTAACTTTGGAGCAGATCTGATTGACCAGTATACAATTACTGACAGTAATATCTAACTTTTCTTTACTCCTGTAGTAATATTAGTTCCAGAATGTCCTTGTTTTCCTCTAAATGTCACAGTCTCCCTCATCCCCAATCAAGTTACATTAGAAAAGCACTGAAATACAGACAGAAATAATTTCTGCAGATCATGAGAAAATAGCCATAAACCAAATACCTCCATTACCTTTTATTTAAAAGTCAGTTATACCATGTGAGAACATTGTAATTAAGGATAGGAGTTTTTCAGATTTGTAGACTCATAAATCCACGTCAGACCTTATTAAGAAAATGAAAGCATTGATTGCACACATTGTGTACACATTCTAAGCGACACTGTTTCTGTAATATGAAAAATTTTAATTTCATAACATCTACTCCAATATTTGACAACTTAATTTTTCAGGAAAATGCTGTCTGCGGATACCCATCAGTTCCAGCTAAATTGCATCATGAGCTTATTAACTCCCATCTAATCATCCAGTCATGGCTGATTAATCACTTCTCCTGGTGCCTTGTTTTAATAAAATCTGTTTTCCATGCCACTGACCAGCAAACTGCTGTCTAATTTCATGTGCAGAGTAGTCATTGCCAAAGGGAGCAAAATACCACCTTCTCCTCTGGTCTGAAGGGCCGTGTCTGAAGGAATCATCACACAGAAGTGTCTTGCATGTATAATTCTGCTTCTGTGTTTAAGGGATGGGGAAGAAACGTGTTTCCTCACAGAGCTAAAAAGCTTTGCCACGCTGTGGGGAAGTAATGGAGGCATTTCTGGGACAGGGACACAACTCTAGCTGGTAGATTTTTGAATATTTGAATCGCCTGACTCCAGCTGTGGAACTCTGAATTCATTAATTACTTGGTATCAGTAAGCAGCAAGATAACAGAGTGAGTTGGCAGCTTTATCATTTTCTCAGCATGGGATGAGGGTGAAAAGTAGTTTTATCCCTCATGCAAATAGAAATTGATAACACCCTCTCTTTCTTTTAATGAGTGTTCTGTATATTAATGAATAAGACAAGCTATCAAGGTACTTCCTCAAAACAAAAATAAAATAAAAATTGGCAGTTAAAGGGGCTCTTGACAATTTAAGTGCGCTGATTTACACTACAGTAGCTTAGTCGTAATGTATCTGTGACAGCTAACAGCAGTTGTGAATATGCAGGCTAGCAGAACCCCCCACTTGTAGGACAAGTCTCAGAAACAAACCACAGGTCTCAATATAATGAACTAGAGCTTTTTTAATTTCCTAGCACTGACCAGAAAGTTTTTTCTTTTGACAAGTCATAGGTGCAGTAAGGAAAGAAGTTTTTTTTTTAAATCAAGCTTTTGAGCAAAAAGTCCAAATGATAGCTTCTTATTTCTATAGTTCGAGTGTTTTCATTACTTTAAGAGTTGTTTACAGGTGTCAGGCGTAACTCATTGCAGTAACAAAATATTGCAGCAGTAATTTTCTTCATTAAATCTTTGCATAAGTCTTCATCAGACAGTAGAATATCATGGAGAGAGACAGAGATGTTATATACAGCAGCGTTATTTTGTACTTATTGCAAGGTCTGACCTTCCAAACTTTGAATTTGCACAATCTAAATGCTTCTTATGGCAAAGAAGTAAGTGAGAGAAAGAAAAGGAAGGAGAGAGAAAAGAGATTAAGAAGTGGAGCTCAAAGCATTTCATGCAGTGTGGGCCTTTGCATCATGCAGATGGACTTACCAGCTACTGGCTTTATGAAAAGATGAGGTAGTTTAGAGGCTATTCTACTTAAAATGATGACTATTCTCAGCTATTTTTGACATGCCACACTAACAGGAAATATGATGGGGAGAAGGGGTGGAAAGCGGGCACGGGGAGGAGAAGGAAGGGCAAAACTTGCAAAACTTTTGCAGATAAAACGAATACTGTCATTTTATCCTCAGTGCATTTTATTTAGCATCAGAAGTGATTGTTAGCAGGCCATTTCAAGTAAGACACAAAAAAGAATAAGACTTGGCTTTGATCAGCTACGCTTTGATCAAATGTAAGTACTGGAAAAAATCAGAAGCAGTATTTTTGCATTCTGCTTATCCTCAGGAAGAGGCAAGGACAGGAATAAAATCATTATCTATTTCAAATCACAGTATTGTGACAAGCAAATATTTCTAGCCTTGCACATGGGCTCTTTTGTGTATGCCATATTTGGAATGAGGGTGCATGAGGACATATGACGTAAAAGCAAACATTTTTATCACCCCAGACAAGTTTCCTATTTTAGAAGTATATGAAAGCCCTGTTTCCAACCTTACCATGACCACTGGATCTGTAGAATTTTTCTTTCTAGGATGTTGGTCAATAAAAACTGACTATAGGGGAAGAGAAAATAGTTTATTTCTTCTCAGTTGTGTTCTTATCCAGGTTGCACACAGGAAGGAGCTAAACCAAATAGACATGAAAGCACAGCTCTGGAAGCATCTTGAAAGAAAAGCCTGCTATAGAACATAACCCTAGGATAGAAGAGAAGACATATCATCAGTTAACTTGTTCAATCTTAAGTTCAGGAAATCAAGGTTTCTATGAAGATAATCAAGTGTTGCAACAGAAACAAAAATGCAATTGATTTTGGAATACAGTTCTAGTTGCCCTTATCTTCTTTGTCTCTCTGTTAGTGTTAGACAGAGGTTTTGCTGTGTGTTCTCAACTAAGAAATGGGAAAAAAAATAATCCTTATTTTTATAGTAAGATTTTCCTGCTTCAGTTTGGAAAAAAGAGTTATAAGAGCAGGGAAAAATAAAACATCCACTATCTGGAATGCATTGCTTCATTAGATTTCAGGTCACAGTCCCATCTGTGGATCATGACAATATATCTGTTGCAGTTTTCATAAATAGTTGTAGAGAATGTGGCTTACCATAGTGAGCTAAGATTCTCCTATAATTGTGTGGAATGAAGCTCCTTAGTGTTCTTGTATGCTGCTCAAGCAGATGAAAGAAAACAGAAATCAGAAGCCAGAGTTTGGAATGGTAGGCTGTTTTGCATAGCTTAAAGTATCTTACTTTCCAACCTTGTGCACTGGTAATTAATGATGCACTGATAATTAATGTTGCTGTATTAGTGGATGTTCTGTGAGCTTGCTTTATGTCTAGATTCTAAAAGCAAGTTTGTGAATGACTCCTTATAATGGTGAAAAGGTCCCTCTCTGTTTCCCTTCATTTAGTTCGTGACTCCTTATGACAAGAGAAAATAAGGGTAACCAAACTACATTCCTTCTGTTTAACTAGCTTTTATGTGTGGTTAATGTAGCACTGGATATCTGCAGTGCTCAGAAAAAAATGTTGGAAAACCAGCCCTCCAGTTTGGATTAAATGCATTTAAAATGAAAGCTTGGCTGTAAAGATTGGAGCTTTTCTGTGCCTCTGAAGTGAAGTCACCAAATGCAGATCACTGAAGTTTCTGGATTAGCACTGCAGTAACTTAATAAATCATGGCTATATGTTCTTCATGGGGGACTTCTAAGGGAAGTATTAAGACTGTGGTATAGTGTTCTCAAGAAGAGCAATTACTTTGTAATTTGAAATGCCGTCTTTGATCTTAGAGTACAATTTCGCATCCTTGGGTTTTTTTTCCCTCCTTATAGCACTGTGTTCCTTAGACATACAGATGTATGGATGCCATACCATTTTAGTATTGATGAAGCACTACTCTCTGGTTTGAAGTGTTGTATTTTCTACTCATTAAATTGGTTATGGTAATGGCTACTTGCTAGCAATAGGCAATGAAATATTTTTCTTTTAATTTGAAGTTAGTAGCTTTCTCTAAATTGATCAATTACTGTAGTGTAAGTAGCCCACAGTCACTCAGTAAATTCTAGAGACATTGTATCCTTCGTCCTCTTGGTAACTGGTGTTCTCATGGCAAGATAGTAATTTCCCATATTCAGAACTGTCATATAGCAAAGAATCCTTTACATTTTGGTATCTAATGTTAGCTAGCATCATGTTCTTCTCTTCTGGGAAGGTCGTCCAAGTACTTAGATATGTGTGGAAGGACTATTTCTAAGCAGCATACTACATGTGAGATATATATGTTTTAAGATGGATTCTGCTTTCCCTA
>NW_009922123.1:61273-70850 GCF_000696875.1 Nestor notabilis
GAAATATTGTAAAGGTAGATAGTTTTTTGGATAAAGAAAAAGAAAAAAAAATAGTATATACACCAACCTAACCATAATTAAAAAAGCAAGATTTTATTGTGGTGTGCACTGTACCATGCTTTCAGAAGCAGATCTCTTTGAATTTATTATGAATGCATCTTTCCTGTGCAACCATCGTGTAGGTGTCAAACTGTAAGGTTTGAGATGTGCACATGCATAGTTCAAGTGGCTGTCCTGAGAGACTGCTGAATAAAGGTGGCTTTCACATATGCCAGTTTCTATTATAAATCTAAGTGTAGTCCAAATCTCGGAAGACAGATAGAAACTGTCAAATCAACAAATGCTTGTAAGTTTATCACGTTAATTAGTTGACAGGTCAGATGGTGTTTTCTAACCTTTCTGTGCTAGCAGGACTGAACAATATTGAAAAAATAAAACTCCATTTTAATTAAAGTGTATATTAGAAAAGTGAGAAAATTGAATAAAATTATTGCAATATATGAGAACTAAAAACATTTGCTTTCATTATAGTGATTTCATAATAAAGCTGGTTCCAAAGTACTACTGGTTTTGAAAATTGCTCATGGTTTGCATTAAGGTATAATAAATTATTGTTAAACTTTTATGTGGCATCTGCTGACAAAAGGTCAATGTGTACCTACAGTAAAACCACAGAAGGCTTGATATGCTGCAGTGTTTTCTGTGTTAAATCCAGAGGCAAATCTACTTCAGATATATTGCTGTTGGTGCCAACTAAGTTTTTAATAGGTAGTGCCATTTCTAGTAGCTGAAACGCGTTCTAGTAGATATTCTCAATCTTTTCTGAGACTGTGAGATGGTCCAAAGGCTTTTTAGAGTAATTTAAAATCTGTTTACTTAATGAACTTTGAAACAATTTTGTTAATACAAAACTTTTAAGTTTTCAGACTGATTCTCACATTCCCCATAGGAAAAATGAATGACATTTTGGTGTGCTGTTCTCTGTTTGTATGCAAGATATTCTCTTACGCTGTAGGATTTAGAGTAAGGCTTTGACATGTATCCCCTAATTTTACCTTTCATACTTACAGCATTCATTAAAATGGCAAGCCTTGAATACTAGCCACTAAACCTTTTCAAGTGAATAATGTTCACTTATGACAGAGGTTTACTCAAGAGAAAATGGAGATATGTGGGAAACTGTTCTGTATTTTTGACTGGTTGGTACTAAATACAGTGTGGAATTAATTCAGCATGGGTCTTCATTTTGCTGCCTTTTACCTGATATTTAGATGGACATTTTGGACTTCCAGAATTTGAAGTGCTTCCCATAAAGAGAGAAAGGAGGTATTGGCATTTTAAAGAGGAGATACCAGGAGAATAGCTTATACGCATACATTTTCTTTCATACTAGATACATTTCTGAAAATTTGAAATGTTAACTTCAGAATAGACTTTGATATGCTGTATTTAAGGAAAGAGTTTTACTGATTTCTTGCTTTTTCTTTCTACAGCTAGTTGATGTGGAAAAATGGGTATGTGATTCTGTCTTTTATTCACCTGATCCCAAATGTTTCATGTTGCCACTGAGTCTGAACCTGTCTGCTGTTTTGATACCCTCTGTGTTCATGACCCTTCAACTTGCATGGCTCAAAAAAAAAAAAAAGAGGCGAATACGTGGTCATGTAGGATCCGGTCATTCCCAAATTGTCGTACCAAATTTCATGCTGCCACAGTGACTTTTCTCTTTTTTAATTTAACCATAGAATTGTGTAATGTGAACGTATGATTATTGCCTGTCAGTTTTGAGCCTTGCTGTCTAATGTTACAACTCCATTCTGTAACCCACCTGTCTTTTCCGGTATAGACACTGTAATCCTAAAATGCATGACAGTAAGATAATTAATATTGATAAATAACATGTGATGCTGTATCTAGCTACAAATAATATGTATATAAAATACTTAATAATGGAGAACAGCTGCTACAGAATTAAAAATTCATTCATAGATCTTAGCAAATAAAGTCAAAGCAGTTTTCTGCTGAATGTGTTGTTAAGGCTTTTCCTAATGTGTCTGTGTATACCATACATTTTTGTTTGGTCATCTGATAGAGTTCCTCTATATGGGACATATTTAGTATGTTTTTCTTTGATGTAATTTCTAACATCTGCATATGTATGAGTTAGTGTCATAAAGTGTGTGTAGAATTATTTGTTCACATTTAACCTGTTAGAAGCCTCTCTAAAAGCTTGGACCATAATAGGCCTCCTTGTTTTTTTAATACTTAATTTGAGCTGCATATGACCAGAAACAACCTAGGATGTCCTTTGGTATATGGCCAATAACAAAGGTAGAGCGCTGGTCTCGCTTTATTTCAGACAGACATTATATGATTTTATTCTGTGAGTATTACGTGTTTATGGCAGTGACTCAAATTATAGCTCACTTGAGACTCCTGTAGGTAAGTACATGATTTAAATGATGGCTTAGGCTTTTCAACACCCTTTTTCCTGGTGTATTCCTAACTGTCTATGTAATGTGACATAAACATATATATATATACTTATAATATTTATTAAACAATAGCTGTAGTTATGTATTAATTTTAGCTAATTGTATTGGGATGACAGCATTTTCCATATTCTGGGAATCAGATATTTGTGACAAGCAGCAAGTTTTTATGTGGTTTGATTTGGAATGTTTTTAAGTTATACTGTTGGTCAGGTTATCTTCTTATTTGGTCCACATTTAATTACAAGTGAAAGGGGTTAGTTCTAAGTGTTTAGATTCTGTGTTTTTATTTCTATGATGAATTCTACTATAAAGAGAAAGGCAACAAAGTATACAGGCACCTGGACTCATATGTCAGAATGCATGAAAAATTGTAAGACAGAAGTTTATTAGTTATGCTCTGACATGGCATGTTTTTGAGTAAAGTATTCAAAGAGCATGTTCATGGAAAATATAGTATTAACTGCATAAATACAATTCAGATGTGCCTTTTCTTGTTGTTGTTATTTTAATTCAGAATTTGGTAACATCATCTTACACTTTGGAAAGACTGCTTCACAGAAATGTGTCCTTAAAGAGTTTTAAAAAGAGATGGTTCCCATGACAGCAGAGCTATATGTTTCATTCTGAGTTACACTGACTAAAAACTTTTCGTAATAGATCAGTTCTGTAATCTAGACAAGCTCCTGTGTGATGGGGATGGAGTGGGTAATGGTTTTATTTCAAATATGAAATCACTGTATCTCAAATAAGCCCCAGTTTGTCCTGTAAAGCCATTTTTCAATGTTGAACACACAAGATGAATGCAAGTGTGTTCAGTTATGTCTGTGTACCTGTGGACACTTTGGAGCCCAAGCCCAGAGCCTAAGTTAGGCAGGCTTCATGTAGAAATTGATGACTAAATTGGTAACTGAACCTTGCTGCAAGCAGTTTCATGCCATTCAGAAGATAAGCTAAAATCATCCACTTCTGAGCTGTAAACTTCCATCCACTTCCAGCCTGTAAACTGCGCTAATTAATTTTTAATTTTTGAATTTACTCCAGTTCTGCTCTGCTGCTTCTGGTGATTTTGTTCCAATATCTTTATTTTATTGTCACGCATATGCTTGCAGTTGAAGCTAGAAAAGAAGTAAACAGGCTTCAGATATTCCTTGAATCTTTGGCTTTTTCCTTTTGTCTCTCAGCAGGTGTGACTGTGAGGGCTTGTAGGTCTCCTTCAGTGCAGAATCAGATTAAAGACATCTTGTCAAATGTAAAAACTAATGAAAGGCTTACTTTTTACATCTCAGCCCCCATTTCATATTTTAAAATGTCTTTTATGCGTTTAACTAATCTAGCAAGAGGGATAAAATCTCAACATTTAATCAGAGGGATTTATTGAATTTTAACTGAAAGTTTAGAAGACACTGAAAATATCTTTTTTTTTACAGAGAAAATAATGGTAATGGAATAAGCTTAAATGGAATAATACCTAGTAAAAGGAGTTCCTCTCAATCTGCCTGTCATTTTTTTCTCTTTTGCTATATTTATTAAATAAAAAAATTATAAAGTCTCTGCTGCTGTGAATTAGCAACTATTGGCGTTTGCAAATTTGAAATTTCAAGGTGGGTGTCGTATACTTTTAAGGGTTTGATTTTTAAAGGACTTTTGTTCTCATAAGATCACCTGAATGTTTGTCTTGACTTTCAGAACAACTGTTTAGCACTGTAATACGTTTCAGCATAAGGAGGAGCAATTTTTGAAGGCATCCATGCTTTCCAAAACCTGGCCTGTTTTCCGTATTTGCCTACTTATAGTTGGTGAATTATTTTGAAAATTTGGTATTAAGAGCCATCAAGAATGATTGTTTTCAAGACAGATTACTCTGAAGATCTTTTTACCTGGAGGGAAACCAAATTTATTGCTTCTTAAATTTAGAGTGTAAGGGACAAGGATTTTCATCCTTACACTGGCTAGTGGCAAAGCTATGCCAACTGTAATGTTATAGGATTTTCTGCAACGTTTAAATACACAGAGGAACCTCTTCTGCTGAAGATAATGGTAAATCTTTTCCTCTTCCCCTCAAACAATTATTGCGTTTGCTCAGTTTTATGCCCCCAGTAAAATGAATTTTCAGACTCTTTGGAGAAAAGAAACTTGCAGAGTAAGGGAACACACTTCAGATACTTTTCAAAAGAATTGCTTTCATTACAGAGATTTCTGAGATGAGAAGAAGTGAGTAAATTCTGACTTTGAGGATAGTGTGGGCTGGTTAAATGTAATGAGAAAAGGTGGATTTTGGCTAGAGAAAACAAGCTAGGATTGTAGAGTTTGGAATGAGCCACAAAACAAAACTTCATCAAGACAAATGGTTGCAGTATGATGTCTTCAGTGCCATTGAAATAATTAATTGCACATGCTTTACAATCAGTGTGATTTTATATCATTAAATAAATTATCTAAGGACTTGAATTTTTGTTTTTTGAGAATTAAGATGAGTTATGATAAGTTAGGTGTTTGAATAATCATAGTGATGTGCTATCCAAAAGCTGTCCAAGGAGCCAAATAATATAATAGCCCCAAACAGCTGTAAATATTTACATTGACAGCACATCCTTAGTGGCCTCAAATACAGCTTCAATAGGTTTTAAATTTTATGTATTTCTTATTTTTAGAGAGAACAGAGTGATGGGTAGGATGATGGGTGTTATGTGCCTCAAACCGAATAATTTGAAAACTTGCAAAGATATTTCCTTTTTTTTTCTAATCCCCTAAGTCATGTTCCAAGCTGTATAGGTAGTCTGGCTGCTGAGTTTAGTTCTTCCACAACGATGACATTCATGTGACACTAAGCACTTGTCCCCGAAAGATCAGGTAATACGCAGCTGAAGATGGAGTAGGAGCTTTGTATGTAACTCAAATAACATCACAGTTTGATCTCTTCTTTTACTTTTAGCTGAGTTACTGTTGAAGTGTACAACAGTTATTTGTTGTACTTGGTAACTTCATCAGTCTGACTTTTTATCACCTTTACATTTTGGTGTTAATGTTTGGCAAACATTACCTTTCAAGAGCAATGGATCTGTCACGGTTTAACCCAGCAGGAAATAAAGACCACACAGCTGCTCACTCTCTCCCTTCCCCCACACAGTGGGATGGGGGAGAATTAGCTTATGGATGGGAATTAAGAATCTTGGTTGTTAGAGTATTGCCACTGATGCACAGTTGTGGTAGTGATTGGCACATGTTGGTCTTCGACCTTTAGCAACCCCACAACAGAAGGGTGCTTTGAGAGATCAGGCAAAGTGGACAGCTGCCTAATTTCCTCCATCTATAAGGCAGCTTTACCAACAGACCACCGGCACCCTTTTGGATCCTTGAAATACCTTCTTCTGAGGTAGGCTATGCCAAGGATGCATGGAGCCTCTGGGCCAGTCACAATGGGTTTCTTTTGCCACTCCTTTGCAGTCAGGCTGATTTCAGCCTCCAGCAGAGTCAGCTGTTGGGATCCTCCTGTCACTCCAGAAATACAAATAGATTCTGCCCCTTGATGGCATTAGGATACACTTTGCACTAGTGTCTAGTACTGGAGCCTTATACTCCTGTAGGTCTGATGTTCCAGGCTGTCTGATCTACACAGTCCAGGAAACCCAGTTGTCCCTTTCCTTCCACCTGGCTGCAGGCCGGGCAGCTCTAGTCCTGGTCATAGCATTTGTTACTCACTTCTTGTAAATATCAACCAGAAGTCCCTTTATCAAGATTAGGAGTAAGATGAGCCCTTCCATTCTGTCTGGGGAACTTCCCACTGGAGACTGGAACAGCAGTTTTCCTGGAAGAATCCCCCTTTTTTGACAGTTTTTCATTGCAGCTCACAGACCTGTGCTTCTAGGGTTGAGATAGATTTTCCATTCCCCTTACCTGTGATCACACAGGTAAAACCACAGGGTGGCCTGTAGTGTGTACCCACTATATTGTCTGTCTTGAGCAGAGGAACACTTACTCCTAATAGCTGAGATTCTGGTCTATACAGGTGGGGAGTAGGATCTATCCTCTTTATGTTGCTTGACCAGTTTCTCTTCAGCCAGGACAAGGGAATAAGAGAGACTTTATATTGCCTGAGTTGCTGGGCCAGTTTGTCCATTTGTCCCTCCTTGTCCTTCTGGGTCATTACCACCAGTGAATAACTGCTTGTTGTCCAGATCATCATAAATCACCTCCAATATAGCTAATTCCCTCAGGTACAGGATACCTTTCTCCATGGTGGTCCACTTGCCTGGGTGACATACAACATATTCCTTGAAGGGGTACCTTTCTTTCACGTCTGACAGGAGTCATCTCCAAAGGCTGAGGACTTGTGCCCCTTTCCAACCACTTTGTCAATGCCCCCTTCTCTAGAAAGGGATCCCAGCTGTTTAGCTTAGCCCTGTAGTCTACTGGCCCTGCTATCCCAACATTGGAGCAGCCAGGTGACAATGTGCTGGCCTGGAGGATGGCTGAAACCTTTTTGCATATGTCTCAGTTCAGTCACAGGGATAGGGATCAGGAGGTTACCGCCTCATTTATGAGTTCTTCCTCTTCTCCGATCAATGCCCATCTGTCTTCCTCCTGTTCTTGTGATGACTGTGCTTCAGAGTAGTCTGCTTTGTCCACTTCTCCTGCTCCTGCTCTCTAAATAAGCTATATTCCAGTATTTCTTCTTGTGAAGAAGCAGCAACTGATACTGGCACAGGTTGATTCTTTGGGTCAGCTGCAGTGCCTGTTGCCAGGGTTGGTGTAACCTCAATGCCTGTCATTTTGTTGTCAGATCCAGAGACCTTCTCTTCCCCTTGAGGGTACTGACTAGTGTTGAACAGGGCTCAGTAGGCATGGCTGAAGCCCCAGCACATTGCAGTGATTTGTGTCTCTCTTGAATTGCCAGGGTGACAGCATACTTCTTCCAAATATTGTAATAGTTTTTCAGGATTCTGTACTTATTTAGGGGTGAAATTCCAAAATTCTGGAGGTGACCACTGTCCTAAGGCACTTGCCAATACTATGTCACACACCCTGCTGCATAACTATCCAGCCTTAGCGAATATCTTTGGGTGGTATTCTTAAGTAGTTGTTTAAGCCTAAAGAAGATGTTACACACATTCAGAAGACACAGCAGTAGGAATGTGCTGGTTTGAACATATCAAAGGTATTCAAAATTCTAAAAGGCTATTGTAATTAGCCTGGAGGATAAGGGGAGGATGGAGAAACTTAGCTCTCCCGTATATTTGCCGTGTGAAAAGATAAAAGATGTAATTGTTAATACTTTCCCATAGGTGGCTCCTGAAGTATGGAGACAACAGCAATGCTAAGTACTGATACCCAGCTGGTTCCTGAGCAGCAGCTCCTGGCCAGCTTTCTCCCTAGTTTATATGCTGAGCATGACATCACATGGTATAGGATATCCCTTTGGCTGGTTTGGGTCAGCTGTCCTGGCTGTGTCTCCTCCCAGCTCCTTGTGTACCCCCAGCCTGCTCACTGATGGGGTGGGGTAAGAAGCTGGAAAGGCCTTGATTCTGTTCCAGCATTGCTCAGCAACAGCTAAAATATCAATGTGTTATTAACCGTATTCTCATCCTAATCCAAAACACAGCACTGTACCTGCTGCTAGGAAGAAAATTAACTCTGTCCCTGCTGTAATCAGGACAGGATGTTAGAATGATATTAAGAAATTTCAAGTTATAGGTCTGTTCTATCTGTTTAATTTTCAAATACATATTCTGAATTGTTACTGTTAGTCTAGAAACTCATGTGTGCTGTTGTCCTGAGCAAGTGTGAAGGAGAAGAAAATTCCTCCCTCTGTGGAATATCAGTTGAAGAAATTTCTTGGGATAGCCTGTTGCCTTCCCAAATGCGTAATTTCTTCTGTCTTGCTTCAGGGTGATTTTTATTTTTATTTTTTTTTTTTATTTTCTAAGCCTGAGAGTTAATTTCTCCTTTAGCTAAGAAGAGGTCTAAAAAACTTGGGGAATGCTCTTGTAGAAGGGTGTGACAGGAGTACTTGGAACCTTCTGCCCTGTCCATTTGCTGGTAGCTGAGCAGCTGAGGCTGTCATAGTTCATGAGGTGTACCTTCTCATGTTAGCCCTGGAGTTTCACAGGGCTATTCTCTTCATATTTGTGGACATAACATGCATTTAAGTGTTTGCCATGGGGAGAAAGCATTTCTGCAACAGTTAAGTTTCATATTTCTTCCCATGGTGGTTTGAAGGAGTAGGTGGATAATGTGTTCAGACTTCCCTCACCCAGTGTTGTCTTTCAGGTTTTCTAGCTTAAGGGGGACTGTTCATGGCATTTTATGTCTCTAAGAATGACATGTAACCCATCTTCAAAATTACTAAGGAACCAGAGTAACTCTAAAGAACATGATAAGTTCTTTAGATGACCATTGTTTCTCTCTCAATTGTTATAGTTCAATTAATATGTCAAACGAAGAGAATGAATTGTTAATTCTCATCTTCCAGAAAGTCCATCACAAGAAGCTGTTATAACATTTTAGTAATCAAGAGAAGAGATAAACTGTTCACATTAATTTGAAGCTAGTTGAGAGATTACAATCAAGCAGTTAAATAAATTATCAGGAAGAGAACCAGAAGGTTTCAGAGAAGTTGTGAAATTGTTTGTTTAATGTACTTGTAGTCTGGAAAAATCACTGGGGTTGTGTAGGTCTCAGAGTAAAATTTCACAGATGAATGACAGCTGGAAAAGACTGAGGTATTTGATTATTTTTATATTAGAATTAATCATACAATTAACTTACTTATATGTTAATGAATTTATGCCCCACCACACTGTAGACAGCTCAGTGAAGACTTATGTTTGATTTCTAGAACCACCTAGTAAAACAAAAACAAAATATTGTTTACAGGAAATGGGGATAATAATAATTCCAAAATGATCACACTGTATTTTAAATACAGTGGGCAGGGTACATGATCTTTAGTTTTGGACAATTTGTTTCCAAATGTCTAACTACCAAATACATGTAGAAGACTTTTAAGGAGAGAAGTTTGAACATTATGAGATCATAAGATTATACTTTTCCACGCCCCCCCCCCCCCCCCCCCCCACTCCTAA
>NW_009922123.1:70881-76603 GCF_000696875.1 Nestor notabilis
GAACAGATACTTCTGTTTTAAAAGCATGTATGAAATGAAAGCACCCAGTCTTGCTTGGAAGCTCTCCTGTTAGTCTCTCTTTTAACGTTGGATAGAGCCAAACTTCAGTCCTCTGCTGCAAACTTTGTGATACTAAAACATGAACTAATGAGGTCAAAAGAGGCAAAGGTGGCCATAGAACTCTTGCAAAGACAAACAAATCACTGTTTGTAACATAACATACAACTCTCCTTCTATTCTTGAGTAACCTCCATGAAATTTAACCTAAAAATTTTCGTAATCTCCTGATATCAGTCATGTGGCACTGATTTCTTTTTAATCCCTGCATGAAATATTACTAACTTTTAAATCTTCTTAATTTATTATGCATTTACATACCATATGTTACTACAACAGTGGTGCTCTCCAGCTCTGCATTTTGAATGCAGGACTTTACAACTTGCATTGTACTAGTTAGAAACTACCTGCAGATCAGGTTAAGATGATCAGGCATGGCTCCTATTTTAACTGTACTGTGTTTTATCTTTAATTAATAAGTATTTAATGTGCTATATTATTTAAAGGGGAAAAAAACCCCAACAAAACAACAGAAAAAAACCCAAATGAGAAAATTATTCCATAAAAAAAAGATGAAACCTTGTTCTGAGCAGCTGTTTCGCTTTCCAGCACGAACTATAATTATGCTAATTGCAATGATAAATGTTCCTTTTAAATGTGGTTTGTAGTTCTGTGTATCCCACTCACTTTATGAAGGAAAAACAAATCCCATTTTTAAGCACCTGAAAGCAAATATTCATTTCACATTTTCTCTTTTTTTCCCCTTCTCATGGCTCTACAGAAATTTATGATGAAGGTAAGCAAGTTAAACATTTGGTATTATACTTTCTGTGAATTCCTAGTTTAATTTAGTTCACTCTTTATTTTTAACATCAGCATCAAACTTGCCTTCACTAAAATAACAGTGAATTTTGTAAAAATTTGGATTTAGAAACCACTAGACTCTGAAATCTCCACTAGACTCTTTCTGGAAACCATTGGACTCTAGCTTGTGTTGGGGTTATGGTTTATTTAGATCAGGAAGAACCAAAGGTAGGCACTTTTGTGGAAATAGGACTCTGGTCTGGCTTCTGTAGTTATAAATTCATCCTTACCCTTTCACTGAGAATATAATGCTGTATGGTAAATAAGAGATCTTGAGACAATGAATAAATAAACACACTAAAACATTTGGGCATTTTGGAAAGATGAGGAAGCACACTGTCTCTTCTGTCACAGAATGCTGATGAGATTATATGGTGCTCTAGTGGGGTGAGTGGGGAGCCCTTAGGCTGTGAGTCACTGGCACTTCACTGCCTCAGGTCAGTAAGCATATGAAGGAGCTCTGCTTCTCAGGGCTTTTACTTTTTTAATATATTTTTTTTTTATTATTTATTAACACTGTGACAAAGCACTTAGTGAACCTCCAAACATTTTGAATAACTGACATTTGAATAACTGGCTGTGATTTTAGCCAAGATTTATTGGTTATCCTTTTTCTACATTTCCTTTAATTATCAAAGTCTATTCCTAGTTCACCATTTGTTTACTGATTTTCATCGACTGAAGTTTGCTGTTCTATGGTATGGTCTTGCTTCATTGTCAGTCTCCAAAAGGGAGGACTTCTGGGCCAGATAAGCAGTGCTATTTTAAGGGCTGGATTAAATGATGTCAGAGGAATTTTCTTAGCATGACTCCTCTGCTGATCCATCTTTTCTTCCCACTTGGCTGTCTGTCTTATTCTTTATCTGTGAGTATTTTTCCTCAAGTGACAAGGATGATTCACACTCCTTGTATCATACAGCAACAGAAAAAGCTTAGGCACAATCCTGTGAAAAATGCCTCCCTCCTCCACTTATGCAGCTCTAAAATAACCAGGAAAATTTTTATTAGAAATTCCTTCTATCTCCTATGCAGTGAAGGAGGAGTATGGGGGAAGAGAAATCTTCACTAGGCTAAGGGAGAAATTGATAAATTTTATCCTCTTGCTCAATTTCTTTTCAAACCACTGTGTTTCAAAGTAGCAGTTCGTAATGGACGGATTGCCTCAGCCATAAATTTAAATGTATTTTTACATAGAGGGCTCGAAACAAGATGATTAATTTTTTTATTTTTTATTTTTTTTAACTGCTCTATCTGCTTTTCATTGACATGAAGTTTCCCATTGCTGGGAAAATGCTAACATAAATGCAGCATTGCTGGTATTAATCATGAGGTGTATCTGAGTGTTTCTAATTATGTGGCTGTTTATTCTGCCTTCTGACAGGTCAATATTAGAGAAATTAGGATCATTTAGCGTGGTGCTGGCACAAATGTTTATCATCATTATTAATGATTCCAATCTTTTTAATACAGATGGTAAAATATCTCTGTTTTCCTAAGTGAACAAGACATGCTTATGATTTTTGTTGGTCAGTTGATTTATTTTGCTGTTCTTTGGCTTGGTGTAACACAAAATAGGAGGTAACTGTTGATGCTATTGGTGAAAGAAGTTTGTTTTGTTTCTTTTTTCTCCCTCCTCCCCCCTTGCCCTGCCTTCATTTTAGGTCACAATGGCCATAATTCACTAAGAGTAGGTACCAGCAGTGTCATCAGTCATACTAATGTCCATACCTGAATTTATCAGCAATTACACTTTTGCAATGAATTTCATGAAAAGGCAATCAACTAAATAGTGATTTGAAAGTAAGGTGTAAAGACTAGAATATGTATAGCATATATAATTTCTAGATAGGTTCAACTTCCTTTTTATTATTCCATTGTAACATGGAATATAGACTACAGTGAGACAAAAGACACAGGTTTTAGGTTGGTTTGAATTCGCCCTTTGGAGCTGCAGCTGTTTGGTCCAAGTGGAGTGAAAGGAGTATTACCACAGTGCCACATGCCAGTGAATTGATCTTTAAATTCTTGGCATCTTTAAATTCTAAGCACCTAAATGCTGTGGGTTTGGTGCCAGCCACTGGAAATGGCAGCCCAAGAGCATGGTAATTGCAGAAGGGACTCATTAGCATTTCTTTGTTTTGGTATAAGAATTCAAGGCTTCTGGGCTTGGATGCTGTTACTTTGGAAAGGGAATTTTGGTTTTTTTTGTGTCAAGATTTTTAAGAAAATGGATATTTATATGTGCAAGAACATGTAAAACTCCTTGGCTCACACTCTGTAGCTTTGTTTGTCATCTTTACTACTTGCAGCATTTTTAAGTTCAACAGCGCTGCTGGAGATGTAATTTCTCAGCATTGCTATTCCAAGTGTCAGTTGTTTAGTTTTGCCTGACTAACTGTGTCTCACAAGCCTTCTAGTTCTTTTCCAGGGTTACTTCGCAAGTTCTGCAGTGACTCAGCCTGTTTCCACACATTCTGTCATCACCATTGCTTGGGGTTTTCTGGACTCTTTGGCTGACATTCATCCCACAGACTGACATGCCTGATCTAGAGCCATGGGTATAAACAAAGCACATGTTCCTCATTTTGCACTCCTTTTTCTTTTTTAAGAACCAGCTCAGGTTAAATACGTGTATTAGCCTGCAGGTTTAAAAACCTTCATCAGCCTCTTGAAAAAGGCATTTAACACCAACAGCCTTATATCTCTGATCCTGACAGAGGCAGTTTCTGACTATTAACAGCATAGTCCAGGGCCTAAATATACTTTTACTTAGAATGCATGATAGTTGTGGTTTTTTTTTTTTTTTTTCCTTTTTTTTTTTCACCAAGCCAATACTTGTGATGAGACTCACATTTCCTGCATTTCCTGTTTGGTTTCTCTTTCTAATCGATCAAACCCGCAATTTCAGAATGTAAGGACTTCTCCTGAATGGGAAATCTGAGAGCCCCAACATGATTTCCAGGGACGAGATTTGAGAAGGTTCCATTACTGGAGTAACATGTAATTTGTTTATATATAATTCTTTAGGGCTTCCATAACTAGTGGGTGCAATTTCCTGCTTAGTTTATTTTTGTGGTGGTGGTGGTTTTTAATTTAAAAGGATTCAATACAGGTAACAGTAGGATATTCTGTGTTTAATTGTATGCTTCTGCTTATATATTTAAACTAAGTGTCTAGATTTATAGGTAGGATATATTTTTTATCATTCTGTAGTTTTCTAATAATATAAGTGTAAGAACTAAACTATGGAGCTTCATGAAACTTAGTACACACTCATGATGGAGAAAATGAGACTTTGGCGTTCATATTTGCAAATATTTCTATGGAAGTATAGGCGTCCTCTATTTGACTAGCTGTTGTCTCCAGCATCTATTTTAAGTGTAAGATGGCCATCATTAGTGTACTCCATTTAAATGTAAATTTAGAGTGGAAGTACTCAGCTTAAACGATGCTGTTTTACTCCAGTGTACATATGAAAGCCATATTTGAACCATTAACATTATTTTGTGGTATTTGCCTTGGAAAAAAATTGTGAAGAAAAACAGGGAGCACATTGCTTCTTCTACTGTACAGCTTCTCACATGTTAAAAATCTTCGATGCCATAAAACCAGTTGTGTAGTATTTGGTTTACAAACCCATTCAAAGCAGTATTGAGTGGTCCTAAGTTCCATCTAGACTATCTGGGCTGGTGTTTCATATGGCTGGGTCTGAGGCACAGAGGAAATAACAGCTAAGCAGCTGGTTGCAATTAGGTCATAATTTACCATTACTGTAAATTATATGGATTGCACTTTGGAAGGATTTACTACTGATGTCTTGTAGTTTATTGTTTCACTTTTTAGTTTGGTTTGTGTTTTTTTTTTTTTTTTTAAAGTCCATCAAAAGGATACTTCCTTAAAATCTAGTCTTTGTACTGTTATTTTTCCTGCAGCATATGTCACTAATTCCATTCTGCTGTTACAGGTCCATCATGGAATGAGGCAGGAAAAGCCGTACCATCATTCTTAAAAACACACTGTGTGATATTGTAGAGAGTGTGCTGCAGTGCCTGCCTTGTGACAAATTCCAATATTTTTTAATTTCTTCCATGAGTGACTAGAATTGTCTGAATAGCCACGTGCTAAATGCAATTGCTGTCCAGCTTTCTCAAGCATTAGTTTTCTGACTAACGACATTATTACAAAAGCTTTACACAAAACACTGAAATAACTATCCTGTATATGTACATGGTTTCACATGATTGTCTTTCTTTGGTACCTCTCTGAAGCTTATAGCTTTTTTCATTTTCAAACATTTGGAGATCGTGTAGATCTGTAAAGAAAAGTCAGCAAAAAACCAATGGCATTTGCTTGCATAGAGTACTCATTGGTCTAAGAAATATTTTTCTCTGGTAGAAATAAGGCTGTTGCCTTGAAAAGACTGGTAAGGTAATGGCTATTTTACTCAAATTCTCCTTGGATGCCATAGGGCCATTCAGTAGTCTCTAAAAATTCTGATCACGAGGTTCCCAGAAGCAGAAATGTCTCTAAAACACTTTTTCACTGTCACCATGATTAAGTTTTTTCAGCTTCTCATGAACGGCCACAAGTGTAACAATGCAGCCATTGGCACAGTGGTAGTGTAAGTGCTACTGTATGAATTAACGTTGACTAAACACTTGTTTAAATCTGTCAGGTGATTGCTCGTCTGTACATATGACAGTTGTGTATATACGAAATTATATAAAACCAGATAGAAATGTTTTGTTTGAGACATGTTTAACATGCCTTACAGCAGGACAGAATCATAGAATAGTTAGGG
>NW_009922124.1:0-15349 GCF_000696875.1 Nestor notabilis
TCCCCTACACTACCTGCATCACCCTACCAGAAAGACCTGTTCTGTCTGCCATAACCTCTGACATTTTCCAGGTCCATCATTGGAGTATCTTAGGCAATTTCCATTTCCTTTTCCTAATTACCAAACTAAACAGCACCTTCCTTTCTCTCAATAGGGAGAAACTAAAAGGTTTCTCTTCTGCTCATGAACTGACTTACTTGCCATTGGCAAAGAGAACATGCCTTTAGGAAACAACCTGTTTCCTAAACAAAAGACTAAGAACCAATTCTTGTTATAAATGAGTATTAAAATGTTAAAACCCAGGACCAGTATTTTATTATAAGTTCACTGCTTATTTCTCACTTTTAAGATGATTTCTGTGGTATCAGGAGTCCTGACACCTGAAAAAACATGAAGATGATATTGCGATATGCATATATATTTTCAAAAGTTACGACACTACTTTTATTCTCCTTTTCTACATGCAGAACCATAAAATTTCATGGTTTAAAATACTGGTGTTTAATATGAGCTCTGTATTGAAAGTCAAACATGACTTGTAAGTATTGAAAATCAAACATGAGTAGAACATATTTAGTGAGTTTTACATGCCTGAAATTTGGCATATTGAAGTAACTGACAAAGTACAGTAATTAAGAAAAAGCTACAGACACAGATAAAGTGAGAGCTATGTGTCAATTAAGAGTAGACTTGAAATACCTTGTTGACCTTCTATTCCTAAACCATTTGGATTTTGCCATCTTACCAATCTGAAGTTCTTTTTTCATCATATATAACTGAATGAACCTAACAAAATGAGTGAAAAATTTAACTTCAGGATTCTATGCTGCTCCTAAACAGACAAAGTCAGAGTGCTTGTCCATTTGATAAATTTAACTGTGCCTTTGTGTATGTACTACCAGAAGCCTGGGAACCCTCACATTAGCTCCACTTGTGAAATCCATCATGTTCTCCAACTGTTTCTGGCATCCACAAGCTATTTCCACTTCACCAGGTATGTACCCTCATCCCTGTGGCAAGTACATCATAATGTTTGCAATTCCTTGCCCTGAAAAAGCAAGCATGAAACAAAGTAATATCTGCCTTCTAACCTAGGGAGAAAATAAAAGAACACTATCAGGCTGTGTCTGGGGAGAGATGTAAGAGACCCAAACTGTCTGATTCACAAAATATTTTTTTATTAGTATGTTTCAAAAGAATTAGTTCCCTAGGATTTGGCTGAAGGAACAACATTTCTTCAGTTTCTCCATAACAAGAAGACTGAAAAGTCACTTGAAAGAATAAGGGTTTTATCACATACCAGTCTTGCGGTATCAAAATGTATTGCTTTACAAATGAAAATACAATATCTAAAAATAATCTCAACAGATAAATCTCTATGGCAGCATAGAGAAGTAAGAATTTTCTACTTTGAAAGTGACTGTTCCTGCTCGAGCAAGTGTTTTTACATCTGTCAACCTACCCTAGTAGTCATCAAGTAAAATACATGATTGTCCAAATGCACAACTCATTAGTTATATCATTGCAACATTTCTTATAAAGAAATAAAGGTTTGAAGTTCAAATGTAAACTACACGAACAACATGCATATATCTAGAAGTCCCGCTCATTCATCCAGGAAAAGATGATAAAAATCTAGTCAATGACAGACCATGGTCAAAGGTCTCCAAAGTAAACTGAACACACCTACACATGAGAGTAAGCCTCTAAACAAGTTTTCCATGAGAACCACTCTACTTTAAGACATCTCATACACATATTTATCCAAGACAGCAGAAAGCAAATATACGCTGAAATCAAATACTAATTGATCCAGATACTCTTCTTTATTTGCACATACTTAAAAACGTAACAGTAATTCTGCATTGTGGATTAACATGTTTAAAAGCACTGTATGAACAGTCCTCAACATGATACACTCATGCACTTGGAAGGTTAGAATTTTCCACTGTCTACATCTAAAAGAATTGGAGCAGAAGAGCCCAGCATGCACCCCTTCTGGGAATACATTAAAACAAGCTATGCAACTTCTTCACAACTCTCAGGACTGTAACAGCTTTGCTAGTATTCTGTATGAATTACAGCATCACTGAAGTCTCCCACTGATGTGCTCTTCCAGTGCCATCTGCTGTACAGTGAATTTAGACAGCCTAACTACACACACCTCCAGAAATCCTCCTGGCAGGTATCTGTGGCTATAAACAGAGCCTGAACTATGCCAATGTACTGCCAAAGCCTGGTGGCTATGTACACAGTAATACCTAGAACACACAGATTGAAAATGGGAGATTAATCAGACCCAAAAGGAGAACGTGATGTTAACACACAGATTAACGAGGCAAAACGAAATTCTGCCTTATGAACATTGATCACAAATTCTGCATCTTGGAATTTTAAAATTATGCAGGTTGACAAAACATAGACCTCTAGACAAAAACTACCATATTGCCAGACTGCCAGATTACTACACAACAAACATGGGCCCCTCTGTGCTTATAAAAATAATCCTAACTAAATTTGCATGCCTTATTTTGAAGAATAACAACATATTAATTACATATAAATGTGAAATTAGTAGTGAAGAGAATTAAAGCAAAAACCTTATAGGCTGCTTCTCTGAAATCCGAAGAGCAGCAGATTTATGAAAAAATGCGGAAGTTTAAAAAATATAAATCCATTTGTGCAATCCAGTTTGAATATTCAACATTTTAGTCAGTTTGATGCTACAAAATGTTTTCAGTACATAGCTGTCTTAATGCAGTATTCACAAAAGTACACCAACAAAAAGTTTGATTAGTTATATTTATATGACCTTTATTCATTTCTTATCTTTTTCACACTTTCAGGTTAGGTGCACTCATTTCCTGAGAAAAATACTATAAACAATACTGCCAGAATACGCTACTGTAGGAATAAAACAACATTAACTTTTAAGAGTCAGGACAGAAAACACCATACTGGAAACATACAGCAAAATACAACTCACGACTGAACAAAGAATTATCTTTTAGAAGTTTAATAAAAATACCATCATAAAATGGCTTAGAACTATTAATCAATGCTGTTTCAAATAACTTGAAGACTTTCTTAAATAAATGGACTTTCCTAAATAAATGTTAATCTGCTCATTTCTATAAAGTGATACAGTGGAGCATTGAACTTGATTTTATTCCTGAAAAGTCTGGCTATATATTTAGAAATATATAATCTTTATTCTTATACTGAATCATAGCGAGACCTACATAATTTACAACTTTAACTTACTGCATTTTTAACATAATTATTTATATTAAAGAAAATAACTACAGATACCTTGAAAGATGAAAAAGCTTCTGCATTCCTGGGGCATGACAAGCACCAGGTTTTCATTACAGTCAGATAATGAAGCCTAGTCTAATTATCTGCAGAAGTATGAGGTGTTCCCCTGCTGCCTCCAAATTCTTGCTGAAGTATATTAATGCATTACTTGGAAGGGTGTTTCAAAAACAGCATCTCAAGGTGTCCTGGGTTCGGCACACAAGGTAACACAGATTTCAAGTGCTACATTTCAGAAATTCCGAAATGTCTAAATTTACTACAGAATTCCTAAATCTATGTATGTAAATTTACTAAGAAGTTGTTCTCCATACCTGTTCCCATTGATTTTACTTCAATAAGTGAAAAATCAAGCCTTGATTACTGGCAGTTATTTTTTCAAACCAGTAACACAAAACAGTAACTCAAGATACTTCCTACCATGTACCTGTAGTTTCAGCCTATATGAGTACAGAAACTACACATAAAATACTAAGACAGATTAAATATCTATTTCAAATACCATCAGCTTCTGATAGAACATATACACTACATTCAGCTTTCTCACTATAGATGCCATTAGCATACTGAAGATAGTGAGGGTTTTTTCCTTTCCTGGAGCTTCAAGTAAATTCCTTCACTGTATTACTCTTTAGTATGAAGAGTCTTTATATGAAGTAATCTGAATTCCATTGCATACTCTTATACCTTAAAAACAACAAAAAAGGTGGATGGTTTTAGTAGTGGCTTGCGTAATAATGGATGAACATTAACCTAAGATTGCAAATTTTATAAAAACTCATCCTCTCCAGCACACCTGCTTTTCTAGTGTGGAGAAGCCCAAATGCACACCTTCACATAAAATTGGAATAAGGTAAAAGACAGATGAAAAGCTCATCTGACAGTACTTTATACTCATAACAATTCAAGAGTACTTAAAGACTCCTATTTTTAAGCTAACCAATCAAAGACCTGAACACTGAGTAGATGTCATTCACCACAAATTTAAACTTCTACCCTCTAAGATTTGAACAGCTGAGGAAAGTACTGTCAGCTTCTCTAGAGGCCAATATAATTTAATAGGTATTACACAGATCACAATTCAAAAGAAACTATCAAAAACAACAACAGTAAGTCATGTCATTGCTTGGTTTTTTTTCTTTTCTCTCTTTTTACAAAGCTTAAAGGGAAAATGGTCTACAGGCATTAATGCTGTAACAACCTACAGAGTAACCCTAATGACAATTAGCAACCGCTAGCAGAGAATAAGCAAGGTATGCCTTTGGTAGTAAGTAGAAAAATAGGATAAAATAATAATAAAGGGATTTTTCTTCACCATTAGTGAAATTAAGTCTATGCAAAACCAGGACCAGAACCATCAAAGAAGTCTGAACACCTAGACTACTTGCCTCTGGCCCACTGCTGAAAAAGGATTCTCCTTAACATCTGGATTTCCCTGACTTTTTTTTTTTTTTTTTTTTAAAAACACTACTTAATGCATGGCTGCTTGCGGTAAGTCCTGTTCTTCTTTCCCATATTTGGTTGCAGGACAGAATATTTCTATCTGATTGGTAGTTTTCCTCTGGGGAGTAAGTGAAGAGTGTTAAATGGCATCTCTGTATTACAGTTCATCTGTGTACATACAGTCTCATAACTACAATAATCTCATCACTACAATAGCCAAAAGCAGTTACTAACACTAGCAGTCCTCTCGCAAGGTTGTATCTCCCTTACACAAGGGTGGCTGATTGGGGTGCACATTTCCTCTGCAGCTACTACAGGCACACTAACTTGGTACATTAAACTGAAATCAGCACCAGCTTCTATCAGCTGGTATCAGCTCAACAACACAGACAGCATCATAACACCAGTGTTTCTTTCAGAGTAGGAAACTCTGGGGGAGTTGGGTGGATGACAGCCAGAACAGTAACTGCTTCAGCCACTCCTACTACATCTCTCAACAACTGGGAATCAACAGAGAACAAAGCAGATTGTACGTTTTCATACATTTACTAAAAGACTGGCACAAATACCACCTTTCATCGCTTTCTTTTGAGCAGACATCTGATAACAAAGTACACTGCTAATGAATTTTCCAAGTGTGCTGAAAAAATACAGGGAAAAGAAAGCCACAACTTGGCTCTAAAGACCCTGGTGAACTAGGAGTGAGGGGAAAAGGAGCAAACAAAAATAACCCAGCAGATTTACGTATGACAAGCCACTGAAAAACAGAAAAGGGGAATATTTTTGCTGAATCAAATGAGAGAAGCCACTTCAAAAAACCTGCTGTGAGTAGTCCCTATACATGTGTTTCACTGCAGGAAAGCCCATCCACTGAGTGCAAATAAACCTTGTTTTTTCTTTTTCACAGCTGTGAAGAAGCAGATGAAGAATAATGCTCAGTCAGACTAAGTTTTCATTTTTTGCTATTTTACAAGACTGCAGCAGGCTGTCTGTCAGCAAAAATTAAGTTTAGCTTCATAAGCAAAGGTTAGATTTCCTGTGAGATGATGTATGAGAATTCCTTTCCGAGTAAGGGTCCAGCCTACTTCTCCATCCTGACAGAAGGTGGATATACCAAAATGTTTCTCCTCCATTGCAAAGCATAGTATTACCCTCAGCATGATAGCAGGGAGGACTTCATGCTTAGCTAAGATACTTACACAATCCTCATACAGTTAAGAATTATTAATACAGTTATGTTAGGAAAACTTCTAAGACTACAATGCTCTACAAAGCAGCTTCTCATTTAGCAAGAAGGACCAACACAATGTTCTGTAAAAAGGAATAATTTTTAAAACAATTTTGTTCTAAGATTTTTGTAAACTTACCTGTAGAAACCAGTATACAATTTACACTAACACACTCCCTTCAGCAAGGAACAGATTCTGTGCCTACTTATTTGAGAACAACACAAGTTTTAAATACAGTGAAAATGAAAGGAAGAATGAGAAAGACATTCAGCAAGAACAAAAATTTCCATTTCTGCCTAATGCCTAAATTCTGGAACATGTGTTGAAAATAACATTACCTACCTAATTGTACAGATGCAGACACTAAACCCCAATTCTGAATGCAGCTTGTTTTCTGAATCCCAATGCATTTCAAAATGTAGTTTTAGAAATGTTGTCCATCCACTGAAAGCATACGCCAGAAAGGCAGAAATAAAAAACCAGATCATTCTCTCAAAGTGATTTTTGTGGCCAGCAGTAATCCGGTGTTCTTTTAATATTAGTGACTAAATAACATAATTGTGAGAAACAGTTTTCCAGCCCTTTCCAAAAAAGGGAAGAAAACACTTAGCAGACATGCAGCAG
Organism: Nestor notabilis; assembly: GCF_000696875.1. Taxonomy (NCBI): domain Eukaryota; kingdom Metazoa; phylum Chordata; class Aves; order Psittaciformes; family Psittacidae; genus Nestor; species Nestor notabilis. The sequence continues at coordinate 6,612 of NW_009922124.1, forward strand.
CAGAATATTACCACTTCATATTGACTTGTACTGATGTTAGTTTCGCTTTCAAAGTTTATGTTGGGCTACTTCAGGCTAGCATTTCTACAGCAAGCAGAGAAACACTGTCACTGTGGACAACTTCCAAAACACAATGAAGCCAGCTGAAAAGAGCCTGCTGTTGACAGATATTTTGATAAGGAGACATAAAACAGGCACCATGAATTATCTTTCCAACAGTGCTGTCAGGACATTCAGCTTCTCAGGCCAGTCTTCTACCACAGATATACCCTGCAGTATATAGGGCACATACCAAACGGGCAATACAAAAATATACCTCCAAGTTAACACATGTCTATGTATGTTCTCATGCAGGAGAATAATGCTAGAAAGGAAAGGAAGACACTGTGAGGGAAAGGAGGAAAATACAGGAAAAGTAACAGAAGGAAAGGCCTCATACCATATTTCTGCTGTAAACTATAAAGGTTTACACAGTATCATCACATACTTCACTAAACTACTTGGAATAAAAATTGAACTTTCTTTTTTTTATATTGCCATTCTCCCTAAATTATGAGCTGCTAATTTGCTATAATCATTATGTTTGCTCCTAATCCATCTGATGTGAAAATGAAAACAGAGGAAGTAGCTTTTACACACTATAGCACCAAACAAGTATGACCAATAATTACTCATTCCTTAAGGTGCAACATCAGATACTCTCTTTTTAAGGAGCAGAAATCAAAATCTAAGCAACACATCAGGAGAGACAGAGAGTCACATTCATAGGAAAAAGAAAATCCTAACTTTTATTTTACACATCTCCCTAGCCACACTATCACGCCAACAACACTTGACCGGCAAGCAACTGCTCACCTTCCCTCTTCCATTTATGCTTATTTGACAGAAAATCAGAAACATGTAACCGACCTTTGTTTCTACAAATAACATTCACCTGGCATCAAAGGGATACAAAACCAGAAAATAGATTCTGCACAAATTATTTAAAATTACTATTTTCAAAATATCCTTAGGGAAAAATCCACAAAACATTTTTGTAAAAATACCTCCCAAAACTTAGTTATTAAGAACATGCTTTTCTTCAAGCAATAATCCAAATTCAGTTATCTAATCTATTTTACTATTAACAAAAGAAATATTGTTAAACTGTAAAAGCTGAGTTTATTAACACAAAGCAGCCTAACACATACACAAGATGAAACTATAGCAGCTGCAACAAGTTTTTAAAATAGAGACTAGTGTGCAAATTCACTATACACAGAAAGAGGATTACGCTTCTCCGTCATATCAAGCACAGTCATGTTCTACAATTGGAGGACCTGTGCTTGAAGTCATTCATTTTCCTACTCAGCTTCTCTGAAGGCCTGAACAAACTGCAATACACTACAGTCTTACACTGCTCTTGTGCCTACTGTTCTGCCTTGGATCTCATGACTGATGATCAGCCTGGAAAAGAGAAGGTTGCGTGGAGACCTTACAGCAGCCTTCCAATATCTGAAGGGGGCCTACAAGGATGCTGGGGAGGGACTCTTCATTAGGGACTCTAGTGGTAGGACAAGGGGTAATGGCTTTAAACTTCAACAGGGGAACTTTAGGTTAGATGTAAGGAAGAAGTTCTTCACAGTGAGGGTGGTGAGGCACTGGAATAGGTTGCCCAAGGAAGTTGTGAATGCACCAACCCTGGAGGCGTTTAAGGCCAGGCTGGACAGAGCCTTGGGCGACATAGTTTAGTGGTGGGTTTCCCTGCTCATGGCAGGGGGGTTGGAACTAGATGATCTTAAGGTCCTTTCCAACCCTAACTATTCTATGATTCTTTGATGGCTGTACGTGTGGCTTCAAGTTAACCTCAGCTGCATTAGTTTCTGACTAGGGCTCAATTACCCTTCAAATTTGTATGACCAGGTAGGATCCGAGTTCTTTACAGCTATCACCCCACCACTTCTACCATGCTATTTTCAATAACAATAAAAGCTTTCTTTCATTAGAAGATAACACTCTATCCTCTCAGTTTAAGCTAAAATGCAGCAATCCTTTATAATGCAGTTAACCCTTTACATTAATGGAAGGATTAAGCAGACCCGTTTATGGTCTGAGAGGAAAGAGAGCACAGCACCTTGATTAAACAGAAATAAAGCAGAAAGATAGCTCTTTACCACAGCATCTGTAATGGCATTCGCACATAGATGCCAAGGAGTAAGAAACAGTTAATAAGAACATTCCTCCGAATCACAGAGAGGAAGAGACTGACCTCTAGTTTTGGACTTTCTTCACTGAATTAAAAAAAAGTGTAAGCAATGTATTTGCTACACAGATGCCACAAAGATCCCAGCTTTCTCCCCCAGACCGTAGGAAAAGGTTTAATGTCAATACTGCATAATATTTGATATACATCAAGGTATTTGGCTGCCATACAACTCAAAGGTTTAATAAGTTTCAAACCCACAGAGGCTCCTATTCCATTGCTTTGCTTTTTTATACACATTAAATCAGCTGGTATCTTTAATTTCTAACAGTGGAAAATTCTGACAGAAAACCAACACCTGGTATTATCCTCATTTCCCAGGAATGTAATGTGAAAGAAATCTTATTTTTGTGAAATTAACATAAATTTCATTCTTTTTTATTAAAGATAGTGATATTTTTTCCAAACAACCAATTGTTTTACTACAGACACAAACCATTAACACAAATATAACTTACATATAATATGAAAGTATATGCACCCATTCAGTATAACACATTGAAAGAGAAAGAAACGTTAGTGAAACATGAAGTATCTGGGATGAAAAAGCATTGGTTACATTTAAGTAATAATTACTTTCAGTCAAAGACATTCAGATCCTTAAAATAACAACTAGATAAAATACTGTAATACAGCATCTCATCCAAAGTACAAGCTACTACTCAAGAACCCAAGTTCCCTTCTCAAAAGTTAAACTCACATTCTGAGACTATAGTTTGTTTTAGCGTTACTTCCTACAGAAACAAACTCAAACAAGCAAGGTTCCTCCTGCCTGTATGCCCTGAAGCCTCTGCAGAGCTGCCCAACAAAGTTTTGTCAAATAAGCAGACAGGTAGTGCCTCAGCTGAAGGAGCAGTCATAGCAAAGATTCATATATTCATATATATAAACATAAAATCCACATGGACATTTCTAAATACAGGAAAAGCTTTCTCTGGAGCTCAAAACATTTCTAAAAACAAGGAGCAAAGTGGCATGAAACAATTTTATTCATCAGAGACACCTTTCACATAATTGTTTCATTGTAACAGAAAAACTGTTTACCTCCAACTGCTAATCTCTCACCTATGTTCTTTAGAAGCAAAAGTGGTTTGTTACTATGATTTGGCTTTAAGTCACGATACTATGATTTGGCTTTAAGACACGATTAGCAGTTAAAAACAACAATACTTTTTATATCACTAAGATAAGAAATCACTAGCAAAAAAATATTAAAACCATTTTCTATGTATTAAATTAATTCAAAATTTAAGAATATTCCTGAAGTGACCAGTAAGTTCCAGAATCAATTTTCCTTTCTTGAAAATTTCAAGTATAATCACTAAAATAATCATAGACAACTTCTATCACAAATGAGTAAAATCTATTGTAGTTTTGCTCTTGAATAACAGCATATTGAGAAAAAAAATATATCCTTTAGCGAACTATTTATACAGGAAGCATACTAAACAATTTCATTAAGGTTCAAAGTTCAATGACTCAAAAGATGAGAAAAGCCAGAAGGGTTGCCTTAGCAATTCCTTTCTCCTTCTTGCCTCACGTATGGGACTAAAATGTTTACACTAATTCTACCCTTCACCACCCTTTAAAAGGTATGGTCCTATCACAGTATACTAATTAATCTCCAAATTCCAGAGCTCACAGACATAATTATTTGCTTCATTAAGGAAATTTTTGCTGTCTGTATATCCAACACTTAAATTCTAATGCTCAGGCATTCAGTGCTCTATTCAACACTTTATGAGCCAGAACAGAGAACTCAATTTCTACTTTTTAAAATGGATTCATAAGCTGAATAATATGTACCATCAGGCCAAATCAGGGTCACTTATTTCAAAACCTGAATTCTCATTTTTCATAACGTGAAGTGATGGCAGGAGGGGGGCATGGTGTGACCTGCTGGGGTTTCGAGTAAATAGCTACATACTTAAATCTGAAATCTCCCCCATCTCTCCAGGTAAAAGTACAAGATGACAACAGAACCAAACGAGTTAACTCCAGTAGCTGACTGCAACAGTAAACTGTCACCCACTGAAGAAGATCAGTAAAACCTGTGGTCCCTTTCAGCGATTTGCTGTCAGTGGAACAGTAAGCTAAACACCAAGCCCTTGGGGGTTCATCATCCTGTGGACACATAACTAACCTTCCAGGATACCTTCTATCACAGTCCTCTATTGAGTCATGATTCAACTTCCTGACTTTCTTTAAAGGTTACAATTCAGCAGATATTTTACAAAGTCTTTCTAGCCCAACTGTTCCATTTATCAAAGCAGTAAATGAATGAATCACCCATCCGATAGTAAAAAAAATGTATCAGGTAGTCAGACAACAAGCAGAAAATCCATCAGTGGTTATGTATCTCAAGGAGTTAGAACGATGCAGGGGGGGAAGAGGAGGGAAAATACCAGTTATGGAGGAAGGTAATTAAAAAAAAATTTTAAATTTAAAAAAAAAAAAAAAAAATCGACACAGACACCCATAAAAACCCCAAAACCAAAACACCCTTCAAGACTAGTTCTAAACCATTGATGAAAGTGCCACCTGCAAAGAATGTAAATTCAGACTAACAATTAGGCCAACAATATTTCTGCCCAGAGTTTAAACCCTGACACAAACTCTGAGTCTGCTAAACTGGTGACTCCAGTGGGGCACAGAGTATTCTCACAAGTGTACCACATTCTGCTTCTGACAAAACAGATCTGAGGCTGATGGCCTGCTTTCCAAAAATACAATTGAAAGGAAAGTACATTTTCACAAACTGCAGAGGTCATAACTACAACCAGTCTTACATAAATAGAGATAAAACATCTGATTTTTGTCCAAATTAAGATTTGGGCGGGAGATTCAGTACCTAGGAACAAGCAACTCCTCTAAAAAACAACAGCATTTAGGGGACACTCTTTAAGACTCAATAGACGTGAGAATTTTATACTCAAAATATTGTTCATCAAAACCCTTCTCCCCTTCACATACAGAAAGGATAGAAGAGGAGAACTAACTTGGCTGTCTGACATTCTGAATGAGGGCTCTGGCTACTAAGCTGTTACATCCTTTATTTTATATCACTGGGAAACGCAGCCTGTACTGCTTGCATTCTGTGAAACCTGTACCTGTAAATGACAAGGGAATTCTTTAGCTATATACTTTCGTATTTTATTTCATTGCAGATATATTTTGTCCATCACATGAATGCTAGGCCAAATGTCCACCTATTACTTGGTCCCCAGTAAGTAACTGTGAGAACAATATACTTTGCTCACATGCTCTTGGGAATCCACTTAAAAGGCGAGTGAGCATTTAATACCTAAAGTGTAAGGAACCCGCTCTTACATAGTTACGTTTGAATCTCATTTCTATTCCGGTACACCTAAGCTATTTAACAAGATGCAATTCAACTGAAATTAACACTGGTTTGATCTGATAGTACTTAATAGAAGGGAAAATTTAAGGCAAAAAGTTTGCATAAATAATGTTATCAGAAAAATGTTATTAATAGCTCTTTTCCAATTGAATATACTTCACTCTTTGTCTCTGTTAGTAGAAAAGCTTTAACCATATGTAACAGTCACCAAGTAGATCCGTAATTCCATCGTGCCTTCAAGCAGCTATAGTTTAAGCTTCAAAGCAGCACCTCATTCAAAAAAATAGTGTTTCACACTGCTTAAGTACACAATCTTGTTGGATATATGCAAATCCTAACAGTGCAAATATTTTAAAACGAGGTTTGAATAACATTTTTGTGGGGTTTTTAAACTAAAGTTTAATTTTCTCATGAAATAAAAATTTAAGTAACTTAGTACTTCATACTGATAACGAAAGCATACCATTTCCCATTACTACTACGTAAAACAATTTCATTTTTAAAGAGACAAAGTAATAAACACTGAAAGGGTCTTTCAAGCAGTTGCAGTCAAAAGTTTGTACAACACAAACAATCTGCAAAGTTAAGAAGAATAATTTTAATCAAAGTTTCTGAAAAACTAATAGCACATGGAAATTTATATATTTAAATTTATATTATAGGCTGGATTTATTTAGTATATTCTGAAGTGAGAAAAAAAATCACTTCTGACGATCCAAAATATAATTTGAACTGCTTTTCAACAATTAACCTGAAAATAAGTACAAGCATTCATTTTGTCTTAGAAGTCTATTCCCCCAATATTTGTACTTAAATAAATGCTTATCATGAAACTGCCGGCTTTGATAATACTTGATAAGTACACAAGCTCCCTATTGCCTGCATCTTCATTTTTGAGTACAATTATTACTTTAAGCTTCTCTAAATTTGGAGGGGCTGGAGCAGGAAGGCATGCACAGGCAGAAGCCTCACTCACTTTTCAACATAAAGCATTGACAGAGAGATTTTAACAGAGCTACTCACATGTTCACCTTGATGAACCAATACTGAAGTAAAACAATAATACAATTATTTACAGCTTCACTACCGATTCTGAAATCAATTTCAGAATCTTCAGAATCAGAAAATGTGCTTCATACAATACTGCCACAGAAGGGTCACATATCATCAGGTTTCTCAGCACAGCACACAAGACTGAATAAGGCTCATAATTCTGTCCTCTTTTCCACTATTACAACTCCAAATTATTTTTATTGCAATCCTTATTTCAATATATTCTATTTCTAGTACCTCCAGCATTTTATTTCCTCCTTTGGACTTTATGTGATTCATAAGCTAGCCTGTCAATTGCTAAATAAAGTTAAGACAGTTCTAAAGCTGTCTAATCCTTAAGAATGAGACATTTGAAAAACAATCCTTCTAAACTGTTGTGTTCTTTTAAACGAATATTCTTCACTTAAAGTTGGTACCTGTATCAAATGATATACCAGAAGAATAGGTTAGGATCATTGTCAGCCTCAAATCAAACTGATTTTATACATGGAATGACAAACAGTATTGGCTACTGAAGAACAATCTTTCATAGCCAGTGAAACAGAAAGCAGGGTTTATTATACAGGCAAGCCAGCACAACAAAACAAAACAGGGCAGAGGGGCAGAGAAAGAAAACTTCCTTCTTTCTGTTTAAAGACTGGGGGATCTTCAGTCAGGTGGGTTTTGTAAGGGGAAATCTTCTTTGTCTCAGAGTATCTCTTGTAATTAAGCAGATGCTGCTGGAACATGTTCCAGCAGTAGAACCTGGATCAGTCGAACAGAAGTTTCACCCAGCGCGTGCCCGCTGGCTCGTGGTGCATTCATCCTGGCTGTTCCTCCAAGGTCTTAGGACCCACTGCAGAGAGTAACGCAATCTCTGCATTTGAGAAAGTGAGAATGTAAATACTACTTATTTAAAATATTTCCCTTCCCATTTTCACTGGTAGGAGGCCCAATAAGAACAAAGGGTAAACTAATTATCTTCTTTATGATTTTGAGCCTACACGTAACATATATGGGAAACAGGAGACATGGCTATGCTTGAAGAACTGTCAAATACACAGGGTAAACACACCTGTACAGAGAGTATTATCTCCATTTAATCTCACAGAATTAATATTTTGTTTCCCTTAAAACAGAAGGTGAAACACTGAATAGGTTTTCTAAATTGACAGGCCCTTAAAAGGGGTGCTTTCAAGAAGGCACATAAATTAACACCACGCAACCAGCAAACTGACCAGAAGGAGAACAGAATTTTTACTGCAGAGGCAAAGCTGGTTAGCCAACTTTTTTTATGAAGTCCTAATTTGTCAGATATACAAGAATATGCCCCACTGACTATTACCCCCTTCTAGTGGTCCATGTGGAGGCTACTGATATAGATAGCAGTAGCCTGGAGAGCATGAAGGACTACAGAGCCCTGGGAGAGGTGGTTAGGGGCTCTGGAGCTCAGATGGTTTTTTCATCAATTCTCCAGGATAAAGGGGAGGACCTTAAAGCTAGATGTATTTGGCAGATTAATAAATGGTTAGAACAATGGTGTCGTAGTCAGGGGGTTGGGTATTTAGAACATGGGACTGGATTTGGGAGGCCAGGTCTACTGAAGGCTGGTGGAGTGGTCTAAGGGGAAGAGCTGTTTTGGTAGGAGGCTTGCCAGGCTGATCAAGAAAGCTTTAAACTAGATGTGTTGGGGGAGGGGGGGCATCGATCCATCCCAACACTCCCAGTCGGTTGCCAGCACCTGTAATAAGTGCTTGGAGCTATGTAGAGAGACTTCAGCTGCTCCAACCATTGAGTCGGCCTCATTTGGAGCTCGTCTCAGATGTATCTATACAAACGCCCATAGTATGGGAAATAAACAAGAGGAACTGGAGATGTGTGCAAGGCTACAGGGCTACGATATCACTGGCATCACAGAAACATGGTGGGATGATTCCTGTGACTGCAGTGTTGGAATGGACGGTTACTGGCTCTTTAGAAAAAACAGGCATGGCAGGAGGGGAAGGGGGAGCTGCTATTTATGTCAGTGATCGGCTGGAGAGTATGGAACTCTGTCTGGGGATAGGTGAGGAGGTAACAGAGAGCTTATGGATCAGGGTCAAA
>NW_009922125.1:0-2697 GCF_000696875.1 Nestor notabilis
GACTGCTGTAGCTGAACCCAGGACACAGTGCTATTTGCTTTAAGTGTACTCTCACAGATGAGTTTTCCCACAGGAAACATTCTGGCAATTTTCAAAAAAACACAACTTATTTAATCAGTGCTTTGATGATGCCCCCATAATTGCTGGGTTTGGCAAGGGCCTTTCCCCAGCCACATTTGCTCGCGTCACCATCTGACCTTCTCTCTGACGGACAATTTCTCCTCTTCCTTTCTCAACAGCCAATTCTTCCCCCTTCAAGCCATTCAGTACATCATTACCTCTACCATGATGCTGCTGGTCAAGTCTGTGTCATTTTATGACATTATTCTATTTGTGAGAAGGAAATAGAAGCAACTCCTCATGTCCATGAGGACCATGTTTCCTCTCAGACAACATTATTGATGAGCACAGCAGACAGGCCTGTACCTCTTGGGAGCTGCTGGGATGTGCTACCTTTTCTTTTGTATCTTTCACGTACCTGCAGTCCCCTTTACTAGGCCAACTGACATTTAGAATGTGATTCAATTCTGCATGCAAAAAAATATAATAAAATGTGCAACTTAATACTCACTGTGAATTTTAAGTGGTTGCTTGTGTCAAACACAAACTGAAATATTTAAATTAAATGCAGTATTTTCCTACTTAATGCTATCCATATGCTAATGGAAAGAGATTATGTCTTGTATAAGATTTATCAAAGTAAACTCAATTCATTTCAGGAAGCATCTCAGTGCTGCCTACCGAAAGTGATACATTCTGCCAAATATGCATTGTATCAAATAAAAGCTCCTAGATCCTGAACATACTTGCGGCATTTACCAAAAATAATACGTCTTTTGAATCCTACTGATTCAAACCAACTTAGCATTCCAGCTTGGTGTTCAAATAAAACATTGGCAAACAATAAAGTTCCATGATGCCGTTTTAATTATCCTATTTCTAATTCTGTGCTCAAATGAGACACTCTGTAACAATAAAACGTCTCAAAATTGATATAAAACATAGTTAGGGTCAATCTACAAGGGCAATAAAAGTAGACAAAAAACATTTATATTTTAAATCTTGTAATGATAGCAAAATATTCTGAGCACACTGACATAGACGTCAATGCTGATCAAAAATATAGTAAAAGGCACATCAAGCTGACTTGTTCTATGGCTACTTCCCGTAAGTATATACCACATGATATATGCAGTCAAGGGCCAAAATACATTCTGAATATCATAAATACACATAATTCTATCTTGTGTAGATTTACTGGGGAACAATATAGATGAGCAAGTGAACAGCAGCTCTTTTCTAAACCACCCCTCTTGTGACACTACGTTGCCTGTCGTTACACGTTGCCCCTTCTTCATCACAACACAGCTAACCTCTGCAATTTAACTGAAAATGAGGCAGAACATTACCATTACACTTTCACATCAAAATGTTATGCCCCAGGTAGAGACATACTATTGAGCTCTGACTGGCTAAGAGAGCACAACACTTAACTCCATATCTTAACATGAACCATACAGGGGTATAATTCCCCTTTATGCTGAACATCCACTAAAGCTTTACCCTACCTTCCCAACCTATAACACCACCACTATACTTTTGGTGACATCTGATCCACAAGACAGGCAAGTAAGTAACAGTCTTACTTTTTAGTGGAAATTCACTTTAACCTATTAATTAAAGAACACAAATGTCAATAACATCAACATAAATTTGTAGTTTAAAGAAAGTTTTTTTTAGTTTAAAACATACGGAGTTAGAATAAAAGGACTCCACTTAAGAAAATCAGAGCAACACAATGCCAAGCTCATACCATGCGCATGACTGTGCAGTCCAAAAGGCCATTAACACCCCAGCATCTACGTTGCTGTGATTATGGTTTCTAAAACAGTCTTAGAATCACAGAATCATAGAATAGTTAGGGTTGGAAAGGACCTTAAGATAATCTAGTTCCAATCCCCCTGCCATGAGCAGGAACACCACACACTAAACTGTGTCACCCAAGGCTCTGTCCAATCTGGCCTTAAACACTGCCAGGGATGGAGCATTCACAACTTCCTTGGGCAACCCATTCCAGTGCCTCACCACCCTCACTGTGAAGAACTTCTTCCTTATATCTAACCTAAAGTTCCCCTGTTTAAATTCGAAGTCACTACCCCTTGTCCTACCACCACAGTCCCTAACAAAGAGCCCCTCCCCAGCATCCTTGTAGGCCCCCTTCAGATACCTGAAGGCTGCTATGAGGTCTTCACACAGCCTGCTCTTTTGCAGGCTGAACAGCCCCAACTTTCTCAACCTGTCTTCATACAGGAGGTGCTCCAGACCCTTTATCATCCTCGTGGCCCTCCTCTGGACTTGCTCCAACAGCTCCATGTCCTTTTCATTTGAGGACACCAGAACTGTGCACAATACTCCAAGTGAGGTCTCACAAGAGCAGAGTAGAGGGGCAGGATCACCTCCTTGGACCTGCTGGTCACGCTTCTTTTGATGCAGCCCAGGATACAGGTGGTTTCTGGGCTGCAAGCGCACGCTGAAGCCGGCTCACGTTAAGCTTCTCATCAACCAACACCCCCTTCTCCTTTCTGTCTGGGTTCAGGACATCCTATTCCAGAAATCACAGTTACCCAGACGCTAGACTTTTTACAGTCCTACAGCCTGTAAAACCTTATTCTCCTTTTCCTCCAGAACGTTTGGAAT
>NW_009922126.1:0-18967 GCF_000696875.1 Nestor notabilis
GAGAAGAAATAACAGCCATTTAAAAAAAGAAAAAAGCGGAAAGCATTTGCTGAAACAGTAAAAGTTGTCAGGTTGTTTTATTCCTTTTTATTGCAGATCAGATAAGCCAGCTTGGAAAGATTATAGGAGATCTCCAGCTTTATGCCAGCTGGTTGGGGCTCCTTGGTTTAATATGTCCTTTTTCAAACGGAAGAACTGAGAATTGGTAGAATGGATTGGTTGGTATCCATTTGAGGAAAATGCTGTAACACACAACCCATATCACTTAAATATGAATTTGTTTCACTGATGATCCTGCAGACATCTTTGTGTGCACAAAATGCTGTCTCTTCATGTGATGAAGTATTAGGGGCTTGAGCCTTGCTGAAGTTAGACCTCCTAACTTTGTCTCAGTGTCACCTACCTCATCTTTACTGCTGTTATCCAAGAGAAGCAGTTGTGTAAACAGAAATGTCAGGATAGCTTAAGGTAAACTTTAATAAGAAGTAGGATTTGAGCATGGTTATTTTTCATGCTGACTGTCATGCCGCATAAAAAATACCTAGATTATTTTGCCTCTAAAACCTGGCTTTGAAAAATAGAATGTCGTGATTTGAAATTTGTTTTGGCTGAATTAGTGATACTTTCTGACTTCATTGGCAGTTTGTAGTTTTGAATGGCCCCAAACCGTTCTTCTTTTTTTTTTTTTTTTTTTCCCCCAGAGTTGCCATTGCTGAATGTTTACTCAGATGACTCAGTGTGATTTTAAGTGGGTTGAAATACCATATTTTGCATCAAAGCTCTTTTTAATGAAGTTTAGAAAAGAATGTCATGTACTTGTTGCAGGCAGACTTTGTGAATTGTGGTGGGTTTGGGTTGGTTTTTAATCTGTTGCAGTTTTCACTAGCCAAAGAAGGGGCTGTGTTTGTGAATGCTGCAGCTATGCTTTAAGAAGGAACAGTTTCATGATCTCTTCACTGGATCACACATTCTCAGAATGAACTTTCATTGGTTCAGACTGTTCTTTGCATCCTCTCAGCTGACATTTTTCAGCAGTCTGGAAACAGAATCAGAATGGTTTGGGCTGGGAGGACCTTTAAAGCTCATCCGGTTCCAATCCCCTGCCATGGGCGGGTTCACCTTCCACCAGACCAGGTTGCTCCAAGCCCCATCCAGCCTGGCCTTGAACACTGCCAGGGATGGGGCAGCCACAGGTTCTCTGGGCAACCTGTGCCAGTGTCTCAGCACTCTCACAGGGAAGAACTTCTTCCTAATGTCTAACCTAAACCTACGCTCTTTCAGTTTAAAACCATTGCCCCTTGCCCCTTGTCCTGTCACTACAGGCTGTAGTAAAAAGTCTCTTTTCTGTCTTAGAAGCCTCTCATAAGTATGGAAAGGCTCCAGTAAAGTCTCCCCGGAGCCTTCTATTCTCCAGCCTTTCTTCATAGACTTGTGCTTTTTCTTAAGATACCCTAGGTTGCTTAATACTGAAAACTTCTTATAAGCAAGTTATTTCTGTTACACTAAAGCTAAGTTGTGTATTTTGCTGTATTTCGTGCTTTGAGAGTGGAATATTTCATATTCTTTCAGCATTTTATGATGGTTTAAGGTATCTGTAGTCTGGCTTCTTGATAATAAGCTAATGATATGGAAAAACACATACAGTATCACTGTCAATTAAATACAAAAATATGTTACAAAAATACATACTTTAAACTGCTTCCATTTGAAATTCTGCTTAACAGGAGCCCACTTGCTGGTTGTCCCCACCTGGTTGCTTCTCTCTTACTTCTTAGTGCAAACTCTTGATTCTATTTCTGCCTGCCAGCTGCTGGCACTCAGCACCCAGGGTACAGCCTTGGAGCTATGTGGTAAAAAGGCTGTTTCTTTTGAGACAAATCCAGTGTGCACTGACAAAGATCCCGTGCTCACTCTTACGCTGGTAAGCTGGGTACAAACCTTTCTCTGAGTGTCAGTAAATATAAAACTACTTTAGCTCCAGTGTTCATTGTTGAGAAACTCTGTGACCATGCAACATATGTTCCATAACTTTCTGCTTGTGTAACTCACTTAAGATTTATTCAGTGTGAGTAGTTTGTATTGTGTCTTGGATTGTAACTCCAGTGCAGAAGCTGGTATGTGCTGGAAAATATGAGTTAGCTGAAATGAGCTCTTCAAGAACTGTTTATGTGTTTTTGTATGCAATGCATATAAATTTTTTTTCTTCATTTTCATGTTTTAAACTTCCTCTTTTTCAGCTGTCAAACGTTTGATGAAGGAGGCTGCAGAACTGAAGGATCCTACAGATCATTATCATGCACAGCCTTTGGAGGTTTGTTTATGTGTTTGAAAGAGCTTGTAATTAGGCTAAGTTCTCTGTGTGCATATGTATTTAAAATGTACTTATTTAAATATTAACAGACCTTTTAACATTGATTCAGCTATTCTTTTCCTATGATGGAAATTAGCAGCAGAATTCCACTTGAATGGTATTGTAGTTCCAGGTTGTTGGTGAAAGTACATAATAAGTTTTACGCTGCATCTGAGTAATTTTATTGCAGTTTCAGTACGTTTATTCTACCTCCCGCTTCCTGAGTCTGCCACCAGACTGGTGGCTTTTTAGCTTTTGCTTAAGCAGAAACCCCTTCTAATTTCCCTGTAATAATAAAAAAGGCAGTGTTCTGTGGTATTCAGTTTGGGGTTTGATTTAACTGTTCATAGAAATGCATAGCACACTTAATATGCTTATGGAAAATAGGTGCTACGGAATGTACTTTGTTATTGACTGGTTTTTGACTGCATCTTGGTTTTCCCTTTCCTGTGGAGAAATGTAAGGTTTAATTCATGCTACTACTTGTAACTTACATGAAGGTCTTATTTCTGGGTTAGAACAATGACTTGCTGGGAAGAGAACAGCAGCAGATGAAAGGAAATGTGGGAAATGCTGACACCTCCCATCCCTGAAAAGATTCTAACTAGCTTGGCAGTCACAGCCCTGTGATAGCAGTGTTCAGTGTTAGTTGAGAGATCTCATTCACTGACAGCAAGCCTCATTTGCACTCCTGTCCTAACAGTAGGAGTTGTTCTGCTTGTAAATACTCACTGTGGGCAGCATGAGATCTGATACACGAAGCAAAACACAAAACTCCAGAGAAATAATGCTCAAAGAGAAGTTAGTTGCATGTCCAGTGGAAATAATATGAACAATTTCAAAGTGTACCTGTTGTGCAGTAAGGCACAGTAGCTGTTTCAAAATCGTTTATGGAGAAGCAGAAGAGGATAGGAACTCGGGGGTGTTAGTCAAGTCCCTGTGCTGACTTGGGCATGGAAGGAACTTTGGAGAGACTATTGTTAATGTTCTTTCTTGAATAGGTCTCCCTCAGTTTCCCAGAAATTATTATTCACTGGGGCAAAGACCTAGTTTTCTCTTAGTTGACTCTCTTTTCCACCCATCGGGTAATAAAACTCTTGTCATAATTAACACAACTAGAATGAAGAGCTTGAATAATGAATTTGGGGGTTTCAAGAAAGCCATTGTGTAAGCAAATTACCAGAAACCTACAATATTTTATCCTCTTAACCAGAATCTTAGTACTGTGTTGGTTGTCTTACTCTTGATTTGATTTTGATTTCTTAAAACTTAGGCTGTGCGCTGTTTCTTTAATCTGTCCTTGTTCAAGAAAATGGTGTTTAGTTGTCTACTTCTTTGATACACTTGTCTGTCTTTTTTCTTTTTTTTTGTCTTCTCCCTTTGGTGGGGGTGTTTTAGGATAATCTTTTTGAATGGCACTTTACTGTTAGAGGCCCTCCAGATTCAGATTTTGATGGAGGGATTTACCACGGGCGAATAGTACTACCACCTGAATATCCCATGAAACCACCCAGCATTATTTTGCTGACGGTAAGCCTGTTTACTGTTTTTTCCTTTTTACATCATTAGTTTAACTGTAGCTGTCTGAGAGGGAGATTCTTGGAATTTAAGGTAGTTTTTATAAGAAAGGTGGCATAGTACAGTTAATGCTGCCAATTTATGACCAGAAGTCTTTCAGGCTGACTTTGGTATTCTGTAATTGCATGTAACTTTGCACCTAATAAACATAAGTTTTCTTCAGAAGTAATGACATTGCTGATGTGGGTGTCTAACCTTCTGTTCTCTCTATGGACCTGCTTGGTCTCTGTTGGAGACATTGGTCACATGTAGGAAGGCAGACCTATACTTTGGGGCAAAGGCCCACATTTGCACCTGGATTCATAGAGCTGTAGCTTTTTAGGCTCTCTGTATGTTGTATGTGGGTTACAGGAGCAACAGGCAAGCTACCATGTCGCACTGGGACACGTGAGGTACCAGTTAAGGGTTTCTTCATGCACAAATAGAGGCAGATGGCAGACTTTGTTCAGAAAGCTGAATGCCAGTTTTGTGAGGTTGGCAGTAATGTAATCATCAAGTATTGTTTGCATATAGACTTGTTTAATCATGATTTTTACAACTTGTACAAAAACCCAAGAGCTAACTTCCAGCATGTTTTACTATGTCTTTCTTCTTCCTTTGAAGGCCAATGGCAGGTTTGAAGTGGGGAAGAAAATTTGTTTAAGCATCTCAGGGCATCATCCTGAAACATGGCAGCCTTCATGGAGTAGTAAGTAACACTTATTTGGAAGATGTTAACCTCAACACAAGCAACTAGATCTTTAAACTGAAAAAACCTCACAAAGAATGTTTATAGTGGAAAACGAGATGGATTTTGAGGGAGTGAAAGTGTGGGAGTATTCAAGTCATGAAGGAGTGACGTAAGAGGATTTGGGAATGGTATTAAATGAAAGTGGGGTGAAAAGGCTGAGAAACTGAGGGGGATGGTAAGCTCTTATTTACTTGGATTCACAAGCATTAAGAATTCTCAGATTACTTAAAATATTCTTTTGTTTTGTTGTGTGGTTTGGTTTTTTTTTGTTTTGTTTTAATTTTTCTTATAATTTCAATCCTAATTACACCCTTTTTGAATAATTACTAAAACCCGCTTGAATTTTGATGGGGCAAGTGTGGTCAGCTTTTAATTCTGATGCTGTACTTCAGAGGAAAGCCTCAAGAGGAAAGACACGTTGTCTGAGTTCAGAATAACTGAATGTTTCTACGTTTGGCTTTTTTTTACATTTCATTGTTATAGAAATGGAGAGTTGGCACAGTTCATCCAAGGCAATATTTCTGTGTTTATCTAATTTTGGTTTTGCTGAGTACAGTACATCAGTTAGTTTGGATATCAGTTGCATGTTTAAAATATGTTGACAAGATCTTAGGAATTTTCTTTCAAACCACTCTTCAACTTTTGTGAAGTCTCTTATGGTTTTTTTAAAGAGTAGGAAATACTGTCTTCTAAGTAGGGGGTATAAACATCCTATCTCTATTTTGTGGTACTTATTTTCATGTAATACTTATTTACTAAATGTGCTCGCAAGGTATCTTGAATTCTTAAATTTCGTGACTATGTAAAACAAAATTGAAGTACAGATGTTGTCAGAGATGGTTTGGATGACAGTTCTGTTATGAGCTATTATTAGTACTTCAGTAAACCCTGGCATGATGACATAAAAGGAACAAATTCTGTGGTACATTGCATAGAAGAAAACCACCTAGCTTGTGAGCACTAAATTGCAGAATTCATGTCTAATAGAAGAAAATGCACCAAAAAAAAAAAAAAAGCACCTTATGAATCCTCCTTTTCTCTTTGTCCCCTCCTCTCCCCCAGCTTACATTTTAATTCTGTCTTACCATTTTTTCTTCAGAACCCATTTTTAAAGTCTGGAATTCTAATGTTTATATTGATGCAGTATTTTTGTGACAATTTTTCTTTTCTGTGTTGGTTGATGGAAGAATAAAGTGTTTCATATATAATGTGAAGTTTAAAAAATTAATTGCTATGTACCAAAAAACCCCTAGTGGTGCTTGTATGGAATTCACATTACTCCCTTGGACAAAATGAAGTTTTGCAGGCAGAACTGTGACTTTTCTGCATTGAGTGTGGGGTGAGATGACATATCAGTTGTTTCTCCAATCTTGTTTGTATCTCTATTTTCCCATTTTAGTAAGAACAGCTTTACTAGCCATTATTGGATTTATGCCAACCAAAGGTGAAGGAGCAATAGGATCTCTAGATTACACACCAGAAGAAAGAAGAGCTCTTGCAAAGAAGTAAGTAGTAAGTTCATTACTGTACGTACGTATATATGTATTTTCTTTTAGGGGTAAGCACTGAGTAGGAAGTAAGTCACTTCAGTCTGTTCTCTTGCATTTATTCCAAATATTAAAAAAAAGTTTTCTGCCTTCTGTGTATATATATATATTTATTTTTTTTTTCTGAACATTGTGCGAACTCTGAACTTGGGGTCAAACATAGTACTTTGAGAGAGCTGTGTTCCTTCCAGCATTGTGTGATCAAGCTAGAGGTTCATCTGAAAATCAGGCTTAGAGATGTAATTAACATTGTGATACAGTGGTAATTGCAGCATGGAGGGAAAATGAGTATGTTGAAATTGATAGTAAGTGTAAGTGGGGGAGAAAACAACCAAGACGATGCATCATATCCCTTAAGGCAATAATAATACAACAACAGCAAAACAATCTGAAGCGACTGCTTCTGAATGAATTTTAGGAAATAAAATGAGATTTGTGACTATGATGAAATTACTGACTTAGTGCACAAGGGCTTCTGGTGTTGCCTTCCTTATCATCCTCTTAGAGAAGAAACTCATGAAGTACAGCCTAGGTAAGTGGGGACAGTAAAGTGGATTAAGACCTGGCTGAACTGCCTAGCTCAAAGGATTGTGATAAGCAGCACAAAATCCAGCTGCAGGCCAGTCACTGCTGGTGTGCTCCAGGGGTCGATACTGAGGCCAGTGTCATTAGTGATGTGGCTGATGGGGAAGAGAGCACCCTCAGGTTTGCAGATGATACAAATCTGGGAGGAGTGGTTGATACACCAGAAGGCTGTGCTGCCATCCAGAGGAATTTCAACTGGCTGGAGGAATCTCAACTTCAATGAAGAAAAGAGCAAAGTTCTGCCCCTGGGGAGGAATAAGACCAACTGATCAGCTGGAAAGGAGCTTGGAAGGGGGGATCTGGGGGTCCTGGTGGTTACCAAGCTGGTCATGAGGCAGTAATGTGCCCTTGCTGCAGAGAAGGCTAATGGTATCGTGGGCTGCATTAAGATGAGCATTGCCAGCAGGTAGAAGGATGTGGTCTTTCCTCTGTATTCAGAACCGGTGAGATATCTTGAGTGCTGGGTCCTGGCTGGGGCTGGGTCCAGGCCAGGGTACAAGAAAGATATGGATTTACTGGAGCTAATCCAGTGGAGTTCCAGGAAAGTGATTGAGGAGCTGGAACATGTTTCATATCAGGAGAGGCTAGGAAGGCTGGGAGCATTCAGCCTGGGGAAGAGGAGGCTTAGGGGGTCTCATCCATCTGTGCAAATATCTGAAAGCAACATGTAGAGAAGGCAGAGCCAGACTCTTCTGAGTGGCATCCAGAGACAAGACGAGATAAGAGACAAAGGTCACAAACAGAAACCACAAAATTCAATCAGTGCAAGAAAACACATTTTTTTACTGTGGAGATGGTCAAAGCACAGGTTGCCCAGAGAGGTGGTGGAGTCTCTGTCCTTGGAGGTATTAAAAATACAAGTGGAAACAGGCCTGAGCAGTGTATTTTGCTTGACCTCACTTTGAGCAAGGAGACTGGACTAAATGATCTCCAGAGGTCACTCCTCACCTCAACTATTCTGTGATTATCCTTAAATTAAATCTTAGACCTGTGAGGTATTTGGTCTTTCTCCTTTTCCCACCTGAGGAGGAGAAGGTATTTGAAAGACCATATCCCGATCTTGTAAGCAAAGTGACTGTATTCTGAAGCGACTGTAACCATACCTTATTTTGCAGGCACATGTGAGCTTATTCTGCCTGTACTCAGAGCCAGTCAGAAGCTGCAGCTTCCCTGTTAGCATGGCACTGAGTCAAAGCTAATAAATCCTGCTGAGAGGTAGAGTTTAGTGGGTTGGTTTTGATACTGTTCTATCAAGTTTGTGTGGTTTCTCATTGGCTTGGAGACCTGTCTGCAGTGTGCCCTATGAACAGATTATGTGTGCAAGAGAGGACAGGTGATGCTCTTGAGGAAACTGAAATTCCTGGGTTTGAAGTGCAAGCTCCTGGGTTAGATTTAATATTTGTGATAATAGGTAGATCTTGATAATTCACGGTTTTAATTTGCTGCAGATACAAAGTAAGTTTTAAAATGGTAACAGATTATTAATAAAGTATGGATAATGACAATATATAAGTAAATGTCGAATATTTTTCTAAATGACATGAGGGGATATGTATAGATACAGTTCTTAAAGTTATTTTTCCATGATAATCTGATTTGGGGAGGGGGAAGTGCTTTTAAGCAACTACTCTTGACACCACTTGTCTTTCTGTGGGTTGTTTTGCAAATAGTTTGTTCAAACAAGCACACAAGAACATTATGAGAACACTATTCTGAGCTGTGTCATTTGTGGCCAGGTCACAAGACTTCTGTTGTGAAATGTGTGGCACATCTATGAAGACAGCCCTCTTACCACTAACATCCGGAAGAGTGACAAGCCAGGCGGACAAGGAAGCTAAAGAACTTGCCAGACAAATTAGCTTCAAGGTGAAGTCACTGTTTTAAACTTTTATCTTTGTTGTATAGAATAAAAACTAATAAAAAATTGAGAAAAAGCCTTGTAACTTGCAGAAACATTCATCATTTCATAAATCTTCATCAGTCACTCTATGGAAATCTGTTTTTTTAGGACAGTCTGAAAGAGAAAAATAGAAGTGGATCTGATGCAATGTATCAATTAATAAATTGTGCATCTCAAGCACTGATTGATTAGTTTTAATTTCAGTGGTGAGCACTGTGGTTAGAACTGCCTATGTCACTTTTACTTCCTTGTTTTCAGTCACTAATAACTTGATTAAATTCTCCAGAACTAGTGTTATCATAAAAGTATTAGGAAACTTTGGGCAAAGCTAAACTAATTTTTTTTTTCCTTTGTGATTTTTTTTTTTTTTTCTTCTTTTGGCTTATGGAAGGAATAAAACATATTCCTACTGAAAAATGATTGCAAATTCTTTTGAACTACTCTGCAGCTGAAGATACTGAAAGTTGAACTCTGGTATGGAAGTTGCTGTTACCCAAAAATGTGTTCTATAGCTTGTGTTTCACTGAAAGTAAGGTTTGTTCAGTCATATACATGCCTTAGAAAATTGCATGTCTTGCATGCACAGGGTTGTTTTGCACTGGGTTTTCCACTAAACTCTTAAATTGGCCACTAAGGAAGACTGCTGTGCATGAGGGCAGGGAACTGCAGTGAAATATATTATCACAATGTGGCACTGGTGCAGGATAGGTACTGACTAAGGTCAGGGGTGCTAATATGTTCCCTTCTATCACGAATGCTCTCCTAACAATGTCCTAAAGAGTACTTTTTTTTTCCCTGTGTGCCGTGAGAGTAAAGATTGCCTCTTACTGAGCATTACTGCCAGTTTTGCAGGACCTGCATATTTCTGTGCGATCTCACATCTAGACATGTTGACGTAGTTGGGTCTGTATATAATAATGCTTATGATAACAACATCTCAAAACATCTCAAAAATATTCTCAGAGATGAGGAAACAGAGTTTTAAAGTTGAGATACCTGGAAAAGCAGTGGACTGCCTGCTCCTGGCTTTTCCCACAATACATAAGGGTTAAAAACTGTTAAAAAGGTGTTAAGAGCTGTTAAAAGGGTTAAGAACTGTTAATCTTCATCACAGAAATTGTAGAAATATCAGAGTATATACTTCTCTCTCTCTCTCCCTGTTGCTTTTTTGGGGGGGGGTTAGTTTTTTGGTTTGTTGTTTTTTTGTTTTGTTTTTTTTTTTTTTTTTAGGAAGAACTCTTACATTTCGCACCCTTTTCAATTTTAAAATGAAAGACTTAGAGACATCAATCTCTAAAGAATATTGGTATATTCCATGTATCCACATATTTAATTCCACATCCTTGTTACAAGCATGAAGCAAAGGAAAAATGAACAAAAGCCTCAGATTTCTACAGCCTTTTACAATCCATTGTGGGGCTTTCACAAGGTGAAACAGTTCTGTCCTCTGGTTGTACCTTCTGTCCCTTTCTCAAATTAATTTTTAGGGATTGGGTTCTTTTAAGCTTCCTACTTCTCTGCTTTGCTTGACTTTATTATTTTTTGTTTATTTGATGTTAGGCTGAGGCATTCATTTGATGTGTTTGTGGTAAACTAGTATGAATTACTAGCTGGACTACAAAAGGTTTGAATCATTTGGATATATTCCCTGTCAATTTATGGGGTAAGTTTTAACATCAGATAGCTGGTTGGGTGTATAATTTGAGAGCACCTCTGTACTAGCAAACATACTAGCAATCACTGCTAGTGAAGAAGAGATTTCCTAACTTTGGTAGATGATCCTGAGATTGTGAGAAATCATTTCACATTTAAGCAAAATAATAACTTTTTAAAAAAACCCATGTGTATTATTGAGGAAGACACATGAAATTCAGCAGAAAAAATAACAAAACACATTTCCTCATTATAGTTTTCCTGCTTCTGTGAGCCTTCAGCTTTGTTCCTGTTTTAATCATAGAATCATAGAATCACAGAAGAGTTAGGGTTGGAAAGGACCTTAAGATCATCTATTTCCAACCCCCCTGCCATGAGCAGGGACACCACACACTAAACTATGTCGCCCAAGGCTCTGTCCAGCCTGGCCTTAAACGCCTCCAGGGTTGAAGCATTCACAACTTCTTTGGGCAACCTATTCCAGTGCCTCACCACCCTCACTGTGAAGAACTTCTTCCTTATATCTAACCTAAAGTTCCCCTGTTGAAGTTTAAACCCATTACCCCTTGTCCTACCACTACAGTCCCTAATGAAGAGTCCAAATAATAATAAAAAATTAATAGAAAATAACTTTTTTCAAATCAGCTTTACATTGACTTGCAAATTGTTTTCTGCACTTTGGGTGCTCCACTCCACTTAAAAGCAAAAAAGGGAAGGTAGATGTCTAATAAGATATGTAAAACAACGTGGTTTACCTATGTGTTGCCATCACAAGGCACATTTTGCCATGACATTAATTCTCCACTTACCCTTGTTATTACATTTAAATATATGAATTTTTTATTTTTTTTTCCCCTTGATGACTGTGTTGTCTCCAAGTTTTCTGGAAGCACAGGTAAAGGCTGGAGAAAATAGAGACTGGGTGACAAAAACAGATACTCAGTTTTGGGAACTTTCTGGTGCTCTATTTTCTTGGATTTTAGTCCGGATTCAGTCTGGCACACTAGACTTAGTACTTTCATAAGCGAAAATAAATCAAATGAACATTTTGGAGTGTATGTGCTTTAGAGAGATTGAACTCTTGGAAAAAGCAGAAGCATGAAAAGCAGTGGTCACAGGTTCCAGGGAGGGAATATACAACTAGATATGGGAAAGGAAAATTCACCCTGCAGCTTGTCAGATGCTGGATCTATTCAGAGAAGCTGTGGAATCTCCAGCTTTGGAGATGGCTAAACATGACTCTATTTTGATGAGGGAGTTGGACCAGGTGACATCTAGAGATCCTGTGTCATTACATTTCTGGTCCATATTTGAATCATAACTTTTCTTATCCCATGTTAGTGTTAGAATAGTGAAGTGGAAAAGTAAAGCATTGTTGTCAGATTGTGTGTTTAAAACTTAAATTAATATTCGGGTTCATTCAGTGGCATATTTTTTGGCTTCTCTTGAGATAAATTCCCTGTTTCTTGATGTGTATTAATTTCACACGAAATAGAATCATGAAAGAATATTACTATATTGTGATCTTATCAGCTTGTTATCACCATAACTGGTTGGTTTCTAATACACTGTTTGTATTTCTTACTACTACTACCATTACTTACCTGCATTTGAAGACAGGTGTTAGATTTGGAATTGTCATCTTTATCACAAATTGAGAATCAGATACATGACTTGAAGGTGACATCTTTGCTGATAAAAATTGATCTGGTCATGAATTTTTAATGTATAAATTTAAAAGTGTTTCAGTTGAGAACTATGATGCTATGTCCTTTTCTGTTCCTAAGGGATTATTGCATGTGTATATATTGTTTTAACAAGAGGTTTCTTCATGATCCTCTACATGTCACTGCTGATCTCTTGCATCAAATTTCCAAAAGCATGAAACGTAAATTCTGGGAATTGATGCTTATTAGACATTTTATAAATGTGCACAAAAGCAGTATTACAGGACTTGGGTTTTGGTTTTGTTTCATTTTCTCTTTTGCTCTGATTTTGCTGAAATTTAAATACTGGAAATTGAGGCACGTGTGCCTGACACAGTGTAGTGCCCTGCATGTATGCCCACTCTGGCTGTGAGGCAACTGCAGTACTGGAACCAGTGTAGGCACATTAAGTTAGCGCTTACCAGAGACTAATTAGCCCTGCCGAAAGACAGGCTGTGTTAGTTCACTTGTAACAGTAATAGTCAGCATTCATTTAGAGACACGAGAAACAGAAGGTTTAAAAAATGGTGTTACTTCTAGCATAGTGTTGTCCTGGATCTGCTAAAGAATATTCTTTTTCACTCTATACATCTTTGTGCTTTTTGAATGTTATACCTGTTACATGGAAACAAAATTGTTACTGGAACTTATGCTTGTGCATCTATAGTCTTATTTCTAGAGAGAATTTCGTAATCCTGTGGGTGTGTAATTGAAATACAGTTGGTGTACTTGATTATTACATTTCAGTAAGTCTCATATTCTCTATATGTTAAAATACACTTTCCAAAATAAGCCAAACCTTTTTGGAGCAATTTTGATCTTGTTTCTGAAGCCTACATGTGTACTCCTTGTAGGCAGAAGTCAGTTCATCCAGGAAGTCTGATGCTGGACCCTCAAACGTGTCAGGATTGAACCACTCTGCCGCTTCACATGAGCCCCAGCAGGGTGGTGCAGCTAGAGCATTCCAGGATCCAGCAAGTGCAACGGTATGGTCCGTCTTTGAGCTTTGTCTCTGCAAGTTCTGGCATAGTCTGGACATGCAGTTGGTACTATTAATTTGATTGGAGGCTTTATTAAGAATATGTAGGTTGTACTTCTTTCTTTTAGAATTTTACATGCTTTTGTATGTGTAAACTTTAGCAAGTAGTATGCTGAATCACTTTTAGAAATAGTGATCTCTTTGCTTCCTTCTCTTAAACTAAAGCAATAAATAATGCTCTTTTACCAATTCTTGTTCCCAGTAGTTCCTTTAATGTATGGGTTAACAGTTTGTTAAAATATTATAGTGTCTGAAGCACTACAGTTTACCATCTGCATAATACAAGATTTTAGACTAGAATTCTTAGCGAGAGGCAAAAAATATTTCAGTGATAATTTGTAGCATTTAAATATTAATTAAGAATATCTTCCTGTTTTTTATAACCTCTTAAGTGAATCTAAAATATTCTTACCATTTGAAGTATGACACTTATAGTTTAATATTGCTAGGTGTAGGGCTTACATAAAGCTTTGGGAGTGACCAAGGTCTGGTAGTGGGCCAAGGCAGCTGCTGTTATGACTGTGGCAAATGCAATCTAAATTCACTGCTAAATTGCAGGCAAATCCCAGCTAAGCTGTCTTTTTTAGAGAGGATGGGGCTGCAGATCGGTTAAAAAACAAACCACGTCAAATAACGTCAGACCATCTGTTGCATGTTTGCAGCATATTTTCTAGCTATGTAGAAATATAAACATGCTAATAGCGTACTTTTTTTCCTACAATAAGGATTTTTCCAGATTGTTCAGGATTTAATAAACCATTTTATTTTATTCTTCTTATTACAAATCCTGGCTAATATAGTAGAACTAACCAAAATACCAAGGCATTGCTGGCATCTGCTTGAGGAAAGAGAGTGAGTTTTTTATTTTTTTAATTCAATTTCTAAAAAATGTCTCTTAATCAATTATGCAGATTTAATAATTAAAGATTAACTTAATTTTCAGCAGAACAGTCCCAAGTGAAATGAGACATTTAAGCATGTAAATTTATGTAAAGATATTTAAATGGGATAAACTGGAAATGATGAAAAGTGGATGCGTGTTTTAAGGGGGCAGATCATTACACTCATGACTGTTAATTTGAGTTTGAAGCAATACCTGTGTTTCTAAGCTGCCACATTTTGGGTGTTAGGTATTTTCTAGAGCCATTGGGGAGTGAAAACTTAAAGCCACCCTGTGGAATAAAGAATTGTGTAACAAGAGAGACTACTTCAAAGAATTTGGACAATCTATTTTTGTGTTCTTATTCATATGAAAGTAAATAGAACTCTTCTCAAAATAGGGGGCCAGAGGCATGAAAGAGTATCTATGCAAACCGCAGATTCTTTCTACTCAGCTTGGCTTCTTGCATGTGTAAAATCAGGTTTATTGGGTTAGTTCTTGTGTAAATACCTAATTCTGCCTTACTAAGTTTCAAGTGTTGGATGCGGGCAACATCAAAACTATTTTTTCTTGGATAAAGTGTTTACCACTTACTCTACAAATGTGTGTTTTAATTAAAAGCTACTGTAGAAAATTTGCTCTTGTGAACTTAAAATTTATTCCCTTTGAGAACAAAAAGGGCAGAGGTAGACTCAATGTTGAATCCTACCACCCTGTTGCAACCTACATTTTGTGTATTGGTGTGGAATAATGTCCCACCTTGGTGGTTATAGTTGATGAATAAAGCTGATAATTGGTAAGAATTAGAAAGTTATGAGCTAAAAACTGTGGTTAAACTTTTTTTCTGGTAACCTGGGAATACGTTAAACCTCAAAACACTTGTTATTAAACAACATACTGTAGCAGTGTCCTGCACTAATGTACTGGCTGGCTGAAGCGTAATAATGAGGAGTGATGAAATAAACAGTGTAACTGAAGTCAGCTGATCTTGAACTGATGAGGGACCTTTCTGTAAGAAAATGAGGCTATGTTCTGATGCATGAGATTTATAGAAGCCTTTATTTTTAATGATCTGTTCCGAATGAAATATTGTGGGAAAAGTATTTCCTTTTATCACTATCAAGCTGTATCTTAAGTTTCCTAATACTGCAGCAACAATTTTAAATGTCTTGGCACTCAGGAGTACGTAGCCCAACTTTGGTTTGTTTGATTGATGAATTCAAGATATTTTTCTTGTCAGCTGTTAAGACATGCTGTGTCAAACTTCAGCTGTTCTTCAGTTGGAAGTTACACAGACAAACAAGTATTTCATTGGTCCTTCTGTCTTATTTCTGTATCTCTCTGAGATCGTGACTATAACTGAAAGAGGCTTCTGTAACCCAGAGGATTTATATGGTTCTGAGTTCCTAGAGTTTCTGTATTTTTAAAACATCCATTCTAAGGTGATTATTTAATACTACCACCATTCTAATAAAAATTTTTAAAATAATGGCCTGCAGACATCAATGATGGAGTGAATGCTACCATTCTTCAGTAGGCTGCTGAACATTGAGTAGATTTCCTTACTTGTGTTTTGTTATACAGTAGAACTTTTTGTTAAATCTAATATATGTTCATTTTATTGAACTAGCCTTACTCATCAAACTCGATGTCCCTGAAGCAAAGTTTACTACCAGTCCTAACAGTTTCAGAAGCTGCAGAAATACTGTGACACATTAAGTGCATATTCACTGACTGTAAAGATCAGATGCTAAAGGTGACTACAATGTAGCTCGGACTACATTGGTTTTATTTTTAGTCTGTTAAGCCCTCATCACCAACATTTTCAGTATAGTTTGGCAGAAAATTACTTAAAATTGGTTGGAAGTTGTCGTGTGAGGTTTTGTGTTAGTCTAAAAATCTCAAATCTCAACCTTTTTGCTTAAGGAGAATTTAAAAACTTGCCCTAAGTGAAGACAAGAAGATTGTGATTTTGTTTGATTCTTTTAACATATAATACAGCTCATCTGCCAATTTTGGGGATTCTGTACATTTGGGGATTCTTAACAATTAAGTCTTCAAACAAAAAAATCTTTACCTAAATATATATATTATGGGCATGGGCCAGACCCTTGTCAATGGTGCCAGGTTTTAGGACAAGAGGCAGTGGGCATAAACTAAAACACAGAAAGTTCTACCTGAACACGAGGAAGAATTTCTTTACTGTGAGGGTGTCAGAGTATTGGAATAGGTTGCCCAGAGAGGTTGTGGAGTCTCCTTCCCTGGAGATACTCAAGAGCTGTCTGGACACGAGTAATGTGCTGTAGGTGTCCTTGCTTGAGCAGGGAGGTTGGACTAGATGACTTCCAGTGATCCCTTCCAGCCTCAACCGTTCTGTGATTCTTATGATTTAAGATACACTAGCATCTTGTCCCAAATTTATATCAGGCAATGATCACTCCTTCTTTATCTAACTTGCTTCTGCATGTCTGCTAATACTTTGTTATTGGTTATGTTGGGAATCCCAAAGCAGTGGGTTAGCTCAGCTTTGCGTGAGGCAGTCAGTCTTCTGCAGTCCTGATGCATATGTATAATTGCCTCCAAAAAAGAATTTCAAGCCTTGCGATTGCCAGTGAGGTTTCTCTTGAATCACAGTTTCATTCATGTCAGTGTATGGCACGATGTGTCATTCAGAACAGAGCCTTTCTGGTTTATTTTTAAATTTAAAAGTTTGGGAAGAAACCAAGGTGTGTGACAGCCAGTGCTAATTTTGTTAGTAAGTGTGAAGGATCAGGGATATTTCTAGACCCCTTTTTTTATTCGTTTTTCTAAAGCTGCTTTAAGAATAACAGCGTTCTGCCCGCTGAATTTTGTAGTTTTTGCTTCCTGAATGAACTTCTCTCCCTCTCCCCTTCTGAAAGATGGGAGCATAGATGAATCTAGGAACTTCATTTGTCAAAGGCTCGGTTTCCCTAAGTCTTTATTTTCCTTGGCATGAGAAGCTTCCAAGTGGGTTCAGTATGAAGCAGGATGACTTTCTCCTGCAGTGTAGTGGAAATCATGGCAAGCTGCTCATGGTGTTGTTCTTGGCTGTCTCTGCTGATAAAATAACATTTTTCTTTGAAGCTACCCAAGCTGCATGCTTGCTTAGGCAAGAAACCCATGTAAACAGGCAAGTTGTCAAATGTGGCGAGTAATTACATCAGTGCTTCTAGCTGACGATAAACATGATGAGGAGGTAGGAAAGGAAAGTCTCTTCCCTGGGCTAGTTAAATACTGACTAGGTGAAAATTTGGATTTCTTCTCTTACATGCAGAATATGTGGCCAAAGAGTCACAATAGGTCTGGTACACAGTTGAGGACATTCCCTCTCTGGCCATGTGGAAAGGATGTCTTTTGTGGATATAGTAGCTGGCCAAAACAGAACTCAGGGTTGTGGATATTGTGTCTGTTAAAAGGCTTTTGCTTGGAAGTAAATACGAAATGTCCATGATTCTAGTTTTACCTGCTGTAATGATAATCTTTCAGAAGATGGGAGGGGGGAGAAAGCTAACTCTGGAAAACAGTTGCAGGGAATACCTGCAAACTATTCTGAGAAGTCAAAGGATGACTTCAAATTAATAACTTTTTGTCAGACTTAGTATTTTCTAAACACTTCAAAACAGAACCTTGGCAAAATGTTTTATTTCCAACAACTGTGCTATGTCACTATTTGTAATATTAAAATGTCAGAAGCATGAGCCTTTTAGTATTGCAAGGAGGATTATGGTGGTGGAATGTTGGAACCCATAGTTTCAACCTTGCAAACTGGAAAGTTGTTTTCATTAAATAATACTCTCCCTGAGCTGAACATCGATTGCCAATGTCTCTTGTTCACTACATATAATGGCACACCAGTGTTTGACCAGTAGAGGGCAGTAGGTATGTGCACGCACAAGTACGGTACTCAGTAATTCCTGCTACCTACATACAAAAATATGTAGGATTTTTGTTTTGTTTTTCCAGCGTTGTTGGTGATGACGAGAACAGTTTTGGACCCAGCTGTCCACAGTAAGCAGTGCAGCAGTGCTTAATTACAGTTCTCTGGACTTCTCTCAAGTTGTTTCCCTTTCAGTATAGGTGACAATACAAATCCTCAGAGACTGATCTGGAGGATTATTAAAGATCTCTTGAACTGCAGAGAGTTAAGAAAATTGTAGACAAAGATATTTGAAATCTCTTGATTTGGAAACAATCTAGAATTCAAGTACTGTTTGACAGACTTTCTTCCTTTAAAAGAAGAAAGTCCTCAAAACTGCTAATTTGCAGCTTGAAATAGACTTCTCAAGACAGTGTTTGGACTAAATGATGTCTATAACAATCTTGTAATTACTAGCGACATGTATTACCAGGCTTTCAAGTATTAACAATTATCTGAAGTATACATTTTAGTCCTAATGATTTTGTGCCTTGCTGATCTTATGCAGTGTCTTGCCTCACAACTCTCTGTGTTTCCTTTTTAGCCTGAAACCCAGAACAGCAGTGCAGCAGCCGGTCAAGAGCATACTCCTCCTGTGTCCACTAACACGTCTATGAGTCCTCGGCAGCGCCGTGCCCAGCAGCAGAGTCAGAGACGGCCTCCATCTTCAACTGACTTTAATCGGGTACAGCAGCCCAGAGTCAACATGAACCACACTGGATCAACTGTTCTGATTGTCCTCCTGACTTTTGCACTGGCAGCTCTTATATTTCGTAGAATATGTTTGGCTAACGAGTATGTATTTGAGTTGTAAGGTGGTTTGTCGTAACAGCGGTGACTTGAATGCTTCATTGAACATTCTGTATTGAGTATTTGGTATGACATGAGAACTGTTTACAAAGATTACTTTTTGTATTTGTGCTTTAATGTTATGAATGTTAATGTACCTACAGATACATTACTTGTAAGAAAAGCAGAGTTGGACATTTAACTACAACAAGTGTTAATTGACTGCCCACTAGATAACTTGGAGTAACAGTGCAGTGGAATAGTGTCATTAAG